>NW_006399784.1:4304014-4387029 GCF_000299155.1 Elephantulus edwardii | reverse complement strand
TCTCTTGAGCATCTTTTATTAAATCAACTTTAATTGACATTAATTTACAACAACTTGATAACACAACTATGATCTTTATTTATCCAGTCAGCCAAATTTTCTCCTGTGGAGTGACTGATGAGTTTGAACTGCCATATTTTCCATTAACAATCTGATGCTTAATCACTATTAGAAATCCTTCTTCAAGCTTGTTTTTGTTGTTGTTATGTGTGGTCAAATTTACTATCATTTATAGCAACCCTATGAATAACAGATTTGTACTCTGTCCTATGCTGTGCCATTCTCATCATCCCTGACACACTTGAGAACCTTGTTGAAGTCATTGAATCAATCCATCTTATGAAGTGTTTTCCTTTTTTTTCACTTACCCAAGTATGGTGTCCCTCTCCAAAAAATAGCTCTTCTAGCAACATACCCAAAATATATTAGGCAAAGCTTTTTCATCCTTTCCTATAAAGAGCATTCTGGCTGTACCCACTGCAAGACATTTTTCTGTGCATTCTTTGGCAGTGCATAGGGTATATAAGACTTTCATCAATACCACATTTCCTTGGTATACCAAGTTTCCATTCTCCCTCTCTTATTCTTAATCATGATCCAGTTTTAAGATGTATTGCAAGTGAATTAAAATGGCCTGAATCAGGTGCCATCAAATGACAATCAGATGAATTAGACTTCAAACTGACATTATTACTCTTTAGTATTTTGGAGAGGTCCCTTGCAACAAACTTCCTCAATGCGATATGTCTCTTGATGTCTTGACTCTGGTACTAACACTATTGGTGATTTTAGATCCAAGTAAGATGAAATCATTGGCAACTTCAAACTTGTCTACATCTATAATATTTTCTCTTTGGTCTAGTGGGGATAATTTTTGTTTTCTTGATGTTGAAGAGTAGTCCACATTAAAGACTGGAGTCTGATCTTCTTTTATACTATATTTGTTCTTCTTTTTTGTTGTTGTGTAGAGTACCTTAGTGTCTGAACCAACACATAGATAACTATCTGGTGGTTTTTACTGGCATTTAATTAAACGGAAGGAGATTGCCCAACCTTTTCCTGCATGGAAGTTGGTGGCCTTGAATCATGTGTCTTCGGGATTGCAGCACAACTTCTTGCAAGTAGGTCTCCAGAGCTCCATGTTTTATACCTAGTGCCTTCAGAATTTAGTTTAGAATGTCTTTGTTGTTCCTTAGTAGGAAAGCTAATTTTTAATATTCTTGTTTACAGTCTTGCTTTTTTTTTTTTTTTTTAGGTTTTAGAACCATCTGGAGTCTACCTTTGTATGTAGAATTAGGTAAAGATCCAAGTTATTTATTTATTTGCATATAATGAGCCAAATTTTCTGCACACTACCAAATAAACAATTTGTTATTATTGCATGGATCTGTGATTCCACTGTGAACATATATTACATTTTCATAAATTCTTAAGCATGATTCTGAAAACATTGGAAAGAGACCATTTATAAGGTCTGTGATCCGAGAAAAAGGTGTTTAAAAAGGAATATAGTTGGTTGGTCAGATCAACACCTGTTGCTTTATTGCACCCTTGGTTTGATTCAGATAATACTAATGCTGGTTCCGAGTACCAAAATAGAGTTAGATAATAACAGTTAAATTTCTTTTTCCCAAAGTATTGTTTCAACTTTTTCCTATCACATTTTCCTATAACTATTCTTTCCACCTACTCTCGCCATAGATTCTAGAAAGTATTCCATTTCCTTAGAGATTTCTCAAGTTAATACCTGTTATTTTTGTTAGTACTGTAATCCCCCTTTACATATTTTTACTGTTGTTTCTCTTGGCTTGTTCCTTTCAGTGAAACACATTTGCTTAATAATTTAGCAGAAAGTAGGTACTCTCAGTTGTTTCTTCATATGCTTTGTTTTCCTATAATCTTCTAAACCAAGCTTTTCATCATCTATTCTCCTACTCTACAGCAAAAATATTTTTCTTACTAATTTTTAAAGCAGTGTTCCTTAACTCTACTTTCAAAAACAAATTTACTAAGAACATGCTTTAAGATGAGAAGTAGAACCTTCTATCTAAATGGTAAACAAAATTGGGGAAAATACTTTTCTGAAACCCTTTTCATAAGTGTATTAATTAAAATTAAGAAGAATCAACATAAAACATTTCTAAATGGCATTAAGGAAAAATTGTATACAATTCACATTTATAAAATGCTTCATGATATACAAAATATTTTTACATACAATGAATTTGAGAAAGCTAGGATAGTAAAGTATATTCATCTCAATAAAGTATAATGTCCAATAGTATCTCACAAGGTGGAGAAAGTGGTCTTAATTTCTACAGTTTTTTTCTCACGGAGTTGTTTGTTTTGTTGTGTGGTTTGTTTGTTTGTTTCATAGAGCAAGTTTTTCCTTTTCCTAGTCATTTTCAGTCCTCTACATGCAAATGTTCTGCTTAAGGAATTTATCATATGAAGTAACAGAAATATCTGGATTTCATATTAATTTACAAAACTAGCAATTATGAGGTCTTGAAGGAGACAACCAAAACAAATAGTTTTATTAGCCTAGGTATAACACAACGAAGACCTTATGTGTATACAAAAGAAAAAAAAATTTGAAAACAAAACATCCACCTACAACAACTAAAACTCCTTATAAATTCTTTTAAAATTAACTGCACTGTGAGATTATTCATTCCACTGCTTTCCTTCAATGACATGGATAAGTGAAAGTTGATGAAATTACTAAATTGAGTTCTTCAGAGAGGCAAACTGGAATCTTTCCAGGAAGTTAACACTTTTCTTGATTGAAGATCAAATAATTTATTTTAAGGAATAGTCTCTTCACAGTATCACCCCAGAGCATTTGAACTGGGGATTTCAAAATCACAGTTTGAAGTTTCTCATCTCAGCAACTCCCACATAGAAGCTAGGGTCAAATATGTTGAAGTTATGAAACAATATACTCTAAACTAGAACCAGAAAAATGAGGGTTGGGAGGATGGGAAGAGGTTGTATGAAAGTCAAGCAAATGCAAGCCTGATTTCTTTTTTTCAGTTGTAGAGTTTTGAAACCTTTAAAGAAATTATGTTTCTTTTCATTTGTAAATTTGTCACATAATTAAAATTTAAAAGACACCAAGGAGTCCAATATTTTGTGGAATTTTAAGACCACTTTAAAAAAATCGGCTAGTTAGCTCATATTGAAATGATTGTTGTGGGTTCAACTAGATTGAAGGTTATTGTTTTCTTTAAAGGTAGTACAGTTGTTATGTACTATCAGATTAGAACTGACTCAGCGCTGATTCTCCAACAGGTGTTTAGAGGCAGTAAATTGTGAGTAAGAGATTGCCAGTCTTTCTCCTCTGGAGCAGTCCATGATTTCAAATCGCATGCCTCTGGGTTGGCAGCACAGTTCTTTACCACTGGACCACTAGTGTGCTGTTGTTGTTGTGTACTATTGAGTTGGAACCCTCACATAACTGACACTTCAGTGCGTTTTCAGAGAAAGTTAATCACACAGGAGGAGAGTGCCCATCTTTCTGCCTCCCAGGTTGCAGAACAGCTTCTTGCCAGTAGCACCAGAGCTCCCTCTCCAAACAAGTGTGCTAGGCAATCCAATTATATTACTTTCTATTCTTTCAACATTTCAAAATTTTATCATAATAATATCACATATTCTGCTTCTTTAAATGTTTTTATATGAATGAAATTTTGCAAATTGTATTGTTTTTCCAATGGCTCATTCATATATATTTCTGCTTTTAATACTTTAATTATAATTTTATTCAATAATTCATATACCTTATATACTATAACATTAATTAAAATTAATACAATTCTACAAAGTTTTACAAACACCTTGTTAGATATTGCCTTGCCTTTCCTCAAGGGTATCTAATTATTAATTTTTATACCACCTCCCTTCCTTTACATCCATGGTAAATATTTAAGACAGATACTATCTGAGTGCAAATCATTACTTAACTCTTTATAAAACTGATCGTATGCTCTTCTGGATAATCTCCTCACATGCGATTTATGGCCTGTGAAAACTCACAGGAAGGTCAATTAAGGTTCAAATTCAACAACACCAATGAGTTGAATTTATTTATAATGTAACAGTGCTACTCTTGCTAACTTATTTCTTTTTCTTCTTATCATAAGTCCTCTTGCTGCATCTATGCAATGCAATGTTTCATGAATTCTTTGTTTCTTTTTTGTGTTGTTCACTACATCAATGTACCATAGTTTCTTTGTGTATTTGTTTGCTGATGGATGTATGAGTAGTTTTTTATTTCTTTGTTACTTTAAATAATTCTTCCACAACCACAGTGTGTGTATACTTGTTTGTTAGGTGGTTCTTTATTCTTTAGGATCTGTATCTAGTAGTGATATTGTTAGATCAGATTAAATTTTTATTCCCAATTTTCTAAAGAAGTACGGAACTGCTTTCTTATAAGTAACACCATTTTATATTCCGTCACTTGTATTTGTTAGCAGTGCTACTGGATTTTGCTATTGCTGGGTGAGATGATATCTCACGGCTATTTTTATTTGCAACTCTGAAATTGATGAAAATTCTCGTCATGATGCATTAATAACAATTAGTACCTAGAATGAGAACGTTGGAGTAGTGTAGAGGGAATGATAGTAGGAAATTATTGGCTTGGTGACAGAGGAGAGACTGGATATCAAATGATTGAATTTTGCACAGCAATAACTTGTTGTTGTTGTTGTTATGTGTCGTTGTGTTGTCTGCGACTGACAATGAAACTATGTACAACTTCTCTGAAGCCTGCCCTGTCCTGAGCCAGTCTCCCTGACTCAGACACACCTACCCCCATTGCCCCAGTTACTCTATCAATGCAACTCATCCAGGGTCTTCTTCTCCTGTGCTGTCCCTCCACCCTTTGGAGCATGGTGTTATTCGCCAAGGATTGTTTTATCCTGGCCACGTGCCTAAAGTAGGTGAGATGGAGTTTCAAAATCCTAGCCTCCACAGAGAAATTTGGTTTCATCCTCTCCAAGACAGACCTATTGTTGGTGGTTTTTTGGTTTGTTTTATTTGTTTGTTTGTTTCAGTCCATGGCATGTTTAAGATTCCACTCCAGCAGCTCAACCCAAGGGCATCGTTCAATTTTTCTTCTGTAATCCTTAGTCATTATCCAAGCCTCAGGTGCAAAGCAAGTAATGACAAAGACCGTGGACTGGATCAGGTGTACCTTAGTCTCTAGACTGACATCGTTGCTTCTCAGTACTCTGGAGAGGTCCCTGACAGAGGATTTACCTAATGTGATTAATCTTTTGATTTCTTGATTGCTGATACTAAAACTGTTGAATGTTGAGTCAAGAAAGCTGTAACTGTTAACAGCCTCAATCTCTTTTCCATCCATCATGGTGCTGTCAATTGGCCCAGTAGTGAGAATCTTTGTGTCCTTATGTTGAGCTTCAATTAATATTGAAGACTAAGGTCCTTGACCTTCTGCAGCAAGCACTTCAGGTCCTTCTTGGTTTCAGCAAGCAAAGTTTTGTTATCTGCATAACATAGGTTGTTGATGAGTCTTCTTCCAATCCTGAAGCCACATTTCTCCTCACAAAGCCCAGCCTCCTGAATGATCTGTTCTGAAAATTGATCAAAAAGATATGGGCCAGAATGCATCCTTGTCATTGCAAATACCTCTTTTAATAATCACAGAAGATGATTATATACATAGATATCACCTAATGAACTACACAGGAAACAGATTGATTAAATTGGTAGAAAAAGTCACTGGAGTGGCTTAGCATTAGCAGTCAAAACAAGGCTAGGTGTTGACTGTACAATCAACCATCAATTACTCATGGGAAAGTTCAATTTGAAGTTGTATTCTTTCTCCATATATTTTTAATTTGTATATTGAGTAATTTACTCGAGAACGTGGACTCTCTTGAGAAGAATATGACAACAGGATTGGTTGAAGACTAATCAATATCAGTCCTTATGCAGATGACATAATTTTGCTTGTTGAAAGTGAAAAGAACTTGAAGCAATTGCTTCAAAAGGTTAAACACTATAGTATTCAATATGATTTGTTTCTGAACATTAAGAAAACAAAAAATGCTTACCACGGGACCAATAGAAAACATTATTGAAAGATGGAGAAAAGTTTGAGACTGTCAATGACTTTATCTTAGTTGGATTCATAATCAATACACTTTGTATCAACAGTCAGAAAATTAGGAGATATATTGCATTTGGAAAGTCAGGTCCCTGTCCAAATATTGAGGAACAATCATGTCATTTTGAGGACTCAGGGACATCTGTTTAAGTCTGTTAATATGTCTGATAAATACTTTTATCTAGCACCACAACTCAAAGGCATCAATTCTTCTTCAGTCATCCTTAGTCATTGTACAGCTCTCTGATGGATAGCAAGTAACTGAAGACCATGGCCTGGATCAGGAACATCATAATCTCTAGAATGACATCATTACTCTTCAGTACTCTAGAGAGGTCCCTCACAACGTACTTTCCCAATGCAATTTGTATTTTTATTTCCTGACTGCTGGTACCAAGAATATTGATTGTGGAGCAAAGCAAGTTGAAGCTGTTAATAATCACAATAACTTCACCATCTATCATGATGCAACCGATTGGCCAAGTGATGACAATTTTTTATTTTGAGCTTCAGTCTATACTGAAGGATAAAGTCTTTGACGTTCTGCAGCAAATTCCTCAGTTCCTCCTCATTATCCTCCTCATTATAGCCAACAAGATTCTGCTATCTGCATAACACAGGCTGTTGATGAGTCTTTTTCCAGTCTTGATGCCACATTTTTTTCCCTAGAGCCCAGTCTCCCAGATAATGTGCTCTACATATAGTTTGAATAGGTATGGAGATAGGATACATTCCTAGTGTACATCTTTCCTAATTTTGAATCATGCAGTGCTCCCTTGCTCAATTTTTATTACTACTTCCTGAACTGAATATAGGTTCCACATAAGTACAATCAAGTGTTCTGGGATTCTCATTCTTTTCAGAGTCAGTTAGAGTCTGTTGTTATTCACACAGTCAAATGCCTTTATAGTCAATGAAACACAGATAGAATGAAACATTCTTCTGGTACTCAGCCAAGATCCATGTAACATTGGCTATAAGATCCCTAGTGCCATAACCCAGTCTAAATCCAGCCTTCATATCTGACAGTTCTCTGTTGATGTGCTGTTCAAGTCATTTTGGGGTAATTTTCAGCAGGATCTTGCTTGCATGCAGTATTAATACAATTGCCAATAATTCACAAACTCTGTTCGATTCCTTTTTTATTCTAGAATGGGAATAAAGGTAAATTTCTTCCAGTCAGTTGCCCAGGTGGTTGTCCTTCAGATTTTTTAGTACAACCTGGTGAGCATGTCCAGGGCATCAGCTGTTTGTTGACATATGCCCATTATTGTGCTGTCAATTCCTGGGGACTTATTTTTTGCCAGTTCCTTCGAATCAGCTTGCTATTCCTCCTTCATCACCAAAAACTTTTGATTGTATGTTGTGTCACGAAATTCTTTTGTGTCAGCCAATTCTTCCTGATATGGTGACTCTGTATACTCCTTCTATATTATTTTGACTATTTCTGGGCCATTCAATATTCTGTCCACAGCATCCTTAAGTATTGAAAGTTGAGGCTTGAATTTGTTCTTTACGTTTTTTTAGTTTAAGAAATACTGAGCAACTTCGTCCCTTTTGGTTTTCCAATCCCAACTATTTGCACATTTCAATAGAACACTTTGTTTTGTCTTCTCATGCTGTCCTTTGGAATCTTCCATTCAGCTCTTTAACATCTTGAATTCTTCCCTTTACTTTGGTTTCTCTGTACTCTCGCACAATAGTCAGCCTCTTCTGACATCCATTTTGGTATTTTCTTTTTCCTCTTTCTTCATAATGACCTTCTGATATCTTCATGGATGTTATTCTTTATATCCTCTCACAGTTCACCTGGTCTTTGCTTAATGGGATCCTACCTCGTTATAATGAACAGTTCTGCCGAGAGAAGGGACTAGGATTAAATGAAGATACAGAGAGGCTATCACTGATGGAAAATAGCAAATTTTTATTTTTTAGACAAAGCAAATATAGGCTTTAGTAGCACATCTGCTCTAACAATCATATTAGCCCATACAGTCACAAGATGTAGACCACCTGGACTACTTCACTGTGTGCCTTAAAGAACAAATGATTCCGGTTGATAAAGACACAACATTCTTTAAGGTTTAAGACATTTACATCATTCTTTTTTTTAACATCTTACTTCCTTGAATTGTTTACCGCCAAGCAGACATTATAGCCAAGATGGGATTATTCTTGATGGTCTTGTAGTACAGGGCTAATCTTGCTTTACAAGTTAGCCAGACCCCAACATTTGCTCATTAGTATTCAAAGTCTGAGGTGTTATTTAAATTCAGTAGGGATAGACATGAGGTCCAACTTTGGTTGTTGTGGATTTGATTTGGTTTTATTTAGCTTCAGTTTGAACTTGTGTATGTAATCAAACTAATATCTGTGTAGGCCATCAGGTGATGTCTATGTGAACATTCACCATTTATGTTTCTTATAAAAGGTAATTGCAATAAATAAATCATTGATCATACAGAATTCTATCATTCTTTCACCAGGCTCACTTCTGCCACCAAATTCAGGTCTCCCAGCTACAAATCTTTCTTCCTTATTCTCAACTTTACATTCTAGTCTGTCATTATTGCTAAGGTATCTTGGTTGTATATTAAACATGATTTCTGATTTCAATAGTTGGTAAAGGTCATCTATTTTCTCCTCTTTGGCTCTGGTTATTGGTGCATAAATTTGAATGATAATGGTATTAGCAGGTCTTCCATATTGCTAGAAGAACTTATTCCCTGGAGAGGAACATCGTAATTGGAAAGGTGGAGAGATGCAGAAGGAAAGAAACACACTCAACCAGATGGTTTGACACAGTCACTGAAGTCATGCACTTGGGAGTATTAGAGTTTGTAAGGATGGCATATGATAGGGCAGGACTCAGATCTGTTGTTCATGAGTTGTACTTTATTTCACAGCACCTAACAACAATAGCATTGTTGCTAAGTCTTTGTAATGTTCTTTAAATAGGATCATCTACAAATAGACATTTTTTTTAATTTTATTTCCTCTTTGATAGTTTGATACCTTGAAATTCCTTCTATTGCCTCATTAATTTGACTAAGACATGTAATATGGTAATTAATAGCAGTGATGATTGGCCACATTGACTGGTTTCATTCACAAAGGTCATGCTTTTAATCTTTCTTCATTGAGAGTAATGTTTACTATCGTTCTAGTATGTGGTTATGTGCTGTCATGTTGCCTATGACCCATTAGAAATCATATGTAAAGCAACTCTGAACCTTGTCCTGTCCTGAGCTAGTCTTACCAATTCCAACACAGCAACCTCCATTGTCCTAGTTACTGTATCTGTCCATCTGTCCATCTCATCCGAGGTCTTCTTCTCCTACACTGCAGCTCCACCCTTCTGAGCATGATGTCCTTTTCCAAGGATTGATTCCCTTCTGCTCATGTGCCCAAAGTTTGTGAGACAGAGCTTCAAAATACTAGCCTTCAAGGATAAACTCGGTTTGACCCTCTCCAAGACAGACCTATTTGTTTTCTTAGTGGCCTAGTTTAGATACTTTTAAATATGTAGTGGAATTTCCTCTCTATTCCTATCCTGTTGAATTTTTGTTGTTATTGTTGTATTGTTTAATCAGAAAAGGACACTTAATTTTGTCAAATGCTTTTTCTGCATTAACTGAAATACTCATGTATGGTTATAGTTTTTCTTTTTCTGTTTATTCATGTGGAAGTTTGATTGTCTTTTTTTTACTATTGAGTCATCCCTGAATGTTGTTACTGTTGTTTTTGTCAGGTGCAATCAAATAGAGAATGATTCATAGTGATCTTATGTAAAACGGATCTGAACCCTGTCCTCTCCTTTGCCTTCCTCACTCTTCCTGACACATTACAAAACATTATGGCAGTCATTGTTCCAATCTATCTTGTTAAGGGTCTTCCTTCAGTGACCCTCCATCCTCCCAAGCATCATTTTCCTTTCCAAGGAATAGTGATCTGGGATTCCCTTCCTTCTTAATGTTAGTCATACTTTTTTATGATCCACACAGTCAAATGCCTTTGCATAATCAATAAAACATAAATAGACATTCTTCTGGTATTCTCTATTTTTAGCCAGGATCCATCTGACATGAACAATGATGTCTCTAGGACCATGGCCTCATCTAAATCCTTCTTGAACTTCTGGCATTTCCTTATCTATGTACTCTCTTAGCCTTTTTATGGTGACCTTCACCAGAATCTCAGTTGAATCTATGATAAATTATATTGTTCTCTAGTTTCCACTTTCTATTGAATCACTTTTCTTGTGAATGGAAACAAAAACAGATGTCTTCCAATCCATTAACCAGAAAGTTCTCCTTCAAAAAAGGCATTTCACCTATTTCTAACCATCCCAACATCAATTTTAACTTCTCTCCTGGATCCTGAATCCATTGTGATAGCTCACAGAACACACACAACCACAACAGGGAAATAAAAACTGAGGATAGTAACAGAATACAATCCCAAATTCAGGACATGAGACTTCAGCCTCATGCTTTAGGTCTGTGTTAAAAAGCCCTTAATCCTAGCAATTTCAGATTTCTTCCTCTCCCTCCCTCTGCCAACAGACTTGGGTAAAGATTCTTAGCTCCAGTTTCATAGACTAGTAGTCCCTGGTCAGCTCTGCCATACTTCAGGTCTTTGATTCTCATCTACTGACAGTTGCTGCTCTCCTATAGGTCTGGCTGGCACAAGAATCTGAGCCCTGAATTCTCTACTTCTTTTCTTGATCATGGTATTACTATACAAATCTGCGGCTGAGTGTCCATCTTCTGCAGCCCAACATTTTCTTTTAACATTGGGTTGGATTTTAGTGACACTGTAGCATATATACCTTTTTTTAGAGAAAAACTGAAAATTAGGATACTTTATTATCTTGCCCTCAATGCTGCTCAATTTATTGGTGAGATTAGCCAATCCCCTTGTCAATAGACTAAGAGGTCCTATAAGCATATTCTTGTTCATTGACAAAGTCAAAGTCAATGGCTATGCAAGACTTTTTGAATAATAAACCGTAACAGTACACCGTATGTCTTAAACAGAGTTGAAATAAGTTTTATCAAGAAGTACTTCTCCTTCAGACAATGTAGTCTTAGTGAGATTTATCCTCAATAATACAGGGAGCTATAATGGTATAATGGGTAGAGTTGTTCCACCAGTCCAAGGACAGGAGCTTTAAATCTCCCAGCTGCTCTACTTAAAAATATGAATAATGTCCTCTAAGCAATTAACAGCCTCTGAAATCTCACTAGAGGGTTAGCTGTGAGTCAGTTCAAACTTAATGATACATAACAAAAATAGCAACATGAATAACACAGACTCTCCCGTTAACTTTCATTTCTTCCTCTTAGTCATTAGGGTGGGAATATGATCTAAAGAAGTAATAACATAAAATTATTTCCTCTTTTTTCACAACTCTGTGGACTTGAACATTTATCTACTTAAAACAAGATTTTCCTCATAATCCTCTTTATATTCAAACAAATTTAATTTTTATTTCTATAATTTGCAATGAAATATCTTGACAGTTATTCAAAATCATTTCAAGGCTTGACATCTCTTCAATGTCAATAAACTATGTTTCTGTAAGATCCACTCTTATTTTTCTTCAAGAATTTGATTCTTTTGAGGATGCACATATTAATAGTAACACTTTTCATAATGTATCATTGCTTTAAAGTAGAACTATGTCCTTTATCCTTACATTTTCAAGATAATAAAGTATCCTAATTTTAAATTTTTCTCTAAAAAAAAGGTATATATGCTACAGTGTCACTAAAATCCAACCCAATGTTAAAAGAAAATGTTGGGCTGCAGAAGATGGACATAGACTGCTATACATGAAACATTAACTTCAGAAGAAGTAACTATGGAAAAAATAGTTGGTATATATCAGATAAAATTTAAGTTCATAGATGAATTATAGTATATTTCCCACATGCACAGATACTGAGTTATGATCAGAAACACAGATGTACACTGTTGCTCTTATTGTTGCTAGGTGCAGACTAGTTAAATTCATGGTGACTCCATGAATAGCTGATCTGAACCCTTCCCTGTCCTGGGCTATCCTCATTATTTCTGATACACTAGAAGCCCTTGCTGAAGTCATTATGTCAGTTAATCTCATTTGGGATCTTCCTTTCCTTTGCTGACTCTCCATCTTTCCAAGAATGGTGTCTTTTCCCAAGGAATAGCTTTACCTAGTTCCATGTCCAAAATATCAAAGATGAAGCTTCATCATCCTTGCCTCCAAGGAGTACATGGCTGTATTTTTTCTAAGACATACCTATTTGTTCTTTTGGCAGTCCATGGAATATTCTGCACTCTTCTCCAACACCACAATTAAAAGGCATCAATTAATCAGAGCATAAATCCATCAGTTCACAGGGATTCATCAAATTCTTATTCTTTTTGCAGCTCTCTATGCATAGCAAGGAATTGAGTAGATTGTGGCCTGAAATAAGCACACTTTAGTCCCCAAATAATGGAAACTGCAAAGATAAAAGTTTGCAATTACTCTCTGAGATTTCTCAATCTTCATTAAGCATGATGAAGAGAATAAGACACTACTCAATAATAAATTATTTTAAATAGAAAAATCATACAAGTAATACACTCTGAGTTATAACCTTTTTATCTAAGACAATGATGTTTGGAGGAGGAATATTTGTATATTTTTACATGAAATATCTGTATTTCTATTCTCTTATACTGATAATAAATAGTGTTTTAAATTATGTTAAAATACAGGTATAAAAGTACCTCTTTTTATTTGCTTTCCTTGATATCCTGCTTTCTTTGACATTTGAGTGCTGTAGTGTACCATTAAGTAAATTACTACTCATAATGACTAATGAGTAAGACTCTGAACTTTGGCCTATCCTTAGCCAAGCTCAGTATCTCTGATATACGTGAACTATTGCCACTGTCACTGTATCAATCCATCTTATCCAGGATCTTCTTTTCCTGCACTGATCCTCTACCCTTCCAAATATAATTTCCTTCCCTAAAAACTAGTCTTCCTGAAAACATGCACAAAGTATGTGAGATGGAGTTTCAAAATCTTTGCCTTCAAGAAGTTAATTTGTTTCACCCTCTGGAGGATAGACTTATTTGTTCTCTTGGCAGTCTATGACATATTCAATATTCTTCTCCACCATTACAACACAAATACATCAAGTCTTCTGTCATCATTATTCATTGTCTAATTCTCAGTTTTATAACAAGAAATTGAGAATACCAGGGCCTACATTAGGTGGACCTTAGTCTCTACACTAATATCTTTGTTCTTTTACACTACAGAGAGATCTTTGACAGATTTTCCCAATGCAATTTGTCTTTTGATTTTTCTGACTGCTAGTGCCAAGAGAAGAAAAGATATGGGGCTAGGACACATTCTTGACACACATTTTGTCTAGGAGGCTGGGCTCTGTGAGAAGTATGGCATCAGGATTGGAGGAAGACTCACCAAAAATTTGCATTATGTAGATGGCACAACACTGCTTGCTGAAACTGAGGAGGACCTGAAGCACTTTCTGCAGAAGGTCAAGGACTGCAGCCTTCAATGTGGATTGAAGCTCAGCATAAAGAAACAAAGACTCTCACCTCTGGGCCGATTGGCAGTATCATGATAGATGGTGAAGAGATTGAGACTTTTGACAGCTTCAGTTTGCTTGACTCTACAATCAACACTCTCAGTGCCAGCAGCTAGGAAATTAAAAGATGAATTGCATTAGGAAAGTCTGCTGTCAGAGACCTCTCCATAGTACTCAAGAGCAATGATGTCAGTTTGGAGACTTAGGTGTGCCTAATACAGACCATGATGTTTGCAATTACTTGCTATGCATCAGAGAGCTGGACAATAAATAGGAATGATAGAAGAAGAGTTGATGCCTTTGAGCTTTGGTGCTGGAGAAGAGTATTAACTATAGGCTGGACTGCTAGGAGAACATATAAGTTCGTCCCAGAGAGGGTGAAGCCAGGCTGCTCCTTGGAGACAAGGATTCTGAAGCTCCATTTTACATACTTTTGATACGTTGTAAGGTGGAATCAGTCCTTGGAAAAGGACATCATGCTTGGAAGGTGGAGCGACAGCACAGAAGAGGAGGACCCTCAATGAGATGGATTGATTCCATCACTGGGGTAATGGAGGTAGGCGTGTTGGAGACAATAAGATTGGCAAGGGATAGCAGGATTTAAGTCACAAGTGGCTCAATGGCACATAACAACAACAACAGTGCCAAGAGTGTAGATTGTGGATCCAAGCAAGACTAAATAGTTTACAATCTCAATCCTTTCTCCATCTGTTATGATACTGCCAGTTGTAAGAATTTTTCCTGTCTTCTTGTTTAGATGTAATTTATATTGAAACTTGTTGTTTTTTATCTTCTTTGGCAAACACTTCAAGTCCTGCTCAGTTTTGGGTAGCTAGCTTGTGTCATCTGTATAGTGCAGGCTGTTCATGAGACTTTCTCTAATCCTGATACAAAATTGTCTTTATCAAACCTAACTGCTGAATAATCTGCTAGATATATAGACTGAAAAGACATGGAGACAGGATACAGTCCTGACACACTTCTTTCTTGATTTTGAACCATGCAGTCTTCCCTTGTTCTGTTCAGACAGCAACTTTATGGTCTAGTAGACAGCAACTCCCTGGTCTAGGGCTAGGATCTGCATGAGCGTAATCAGATGTTCTGAGATTCTCAATTTTCTCAAAATTAGCCACAATTTGTTGTGATCCAACCAGTCAAATGCCTTTGAATATTTAATAAAACACAAATAGATATCTAGCTGGTGCACTATACTTTCAGCTATGATTAATTTGACGTTGGTGGTGATATCCCCAGTGTCACAGCCTGTTCTAAATCCAGCCTGCATTTCCAGTAGTTTTTGTTTTATAGTTTGTTTTGTGGGTTTTTCCCCCGATATCCTGTTCTAATAATTTTAATCTTTATCAAGATTTTGTTAGCTTAATTTATTAGTTATATTGTTGAATATTTTTTGGAGTGGGAGGAATGGGAGCTAATGTGAATTTCTTCTAGTCAGTTGGTTAGGTAGCTGTTCTCCAGATTTCTTAGCACAACTTGGTGAGCACATCCAGGACTGCATCTGTTTGTTGAAATATGGCAACTGGTAATCTATCAATTCATTAGGCCTTATTTCCTGCCAATTCCTTCAGAGCAACTTGAACTTCCTCTTTTATTATCAATGTTTCTTGATTATATTCTAATTCCAGAAATGGTTCTGCATCAGTCAATTCGGTACATTGATTCTGTTTATTCCTTCCATTTTCTTTTGATGATTCTTGAATCATTCAATATATTGCCCATAACACCTTTAAATATTACAGTTCTTGGCATTAATTTATTCTTCACATCCTCTAAAATCTGTTGGTCTTCTGTTTAACTTCTTTATTTCTTCCCTTTGTTTTGGCTTCTTGATATTGTAGTACAATATTGAGAGTCTCCTCTGACCTCCATCTTGGTCTTTTCTTCCTTTTCTGTTTCTTTAATGCTATTTTTGCTTTCTTCATGGATGATATTCTTGGTATCATCCCACAGTTCATCAAGCTTTCATTTATTAGTATTTAGTACCTCAAACCTATTATTGACATGTTGGTTTTTAAATTCAGATAAGGTAGACTCATGATCAGATTTTAGTTTTTATGGATTTGTTTTCGTTTTCTTTACCTTCAATTTAAACTTGCAGATGAGTCATTGAAATTCTGTTCCACAGTCAGTACCTGGCCCGATTTTTACAAATTAATTTGGATTTTCCTAGTTATTACTTCCACAGATATAACCAGTGATGATTCCTGGTCAGTCTATCAGGTGAGGTTCATATGCATAGTCACCATTCAGGTATTGATGTTTCATTTGTTTGTTTGTTTGTTTTAAGTCGTTTGCAATTAATAAATAATTGATCGCATAAAATTCTATCATTCTGTTTCCAGCCTTATTTCTGTCACCCAGTCCATATTTTCCAACTACTACCCTTCTTCCTTATTCCCATCTTTTGGATTCCATTCACAAATTATTATTAATGAATCTTGCTTGCATGTTTGATTTACTTCTAACTACAAAAGTTGGTAGAAATCTTCTATTTCTTCCTTTTGACTCTAGGTGTTAGTACATATACTTCAATGAAAAATGGTAGGAACAGGTTTTCTTTGTTTATGTATAGAAGGTCTGTGACTCAAAACATTATATTTTAGGATAGATATAGAAATTATCTTTCTTTTTTTAAGAAAATAACATTTTATTTTATAAGTGTAATTTTTTCTTCTTTAGGTGTTAACTAATTAAGACTACTTAATAAATTAATTAATAGTTGGTTACTTTAAGGAGATTACAATTATTTGAATAAGGTGTTCCAATCTCTTTTAGTCTAATTAAGTATTATTCAAGATATTTTATGTTGAGTAATAATATTATTTTATGGTACTGCCAGGGTTCTTGAAGTTATACTGTTATCTGAGGTCAAGTCCAGGACATCTCTTAGAAATCCTATGAAAAAAAATTCTGAAACTTGTTCTATCCTGCACCATCCTCACATTTCCTGACACACAGAAGACATTGCAGTAATCACCGTGTCAATCTATCTAGTTGAAGGTCTTCCTCTTCCCTCCATCCTTCCTAGTATCATGTCCTTCTTCAAGAAATAGCAACTCTTAGCAACATGTCGAAAGTGTGTGAAGAGAAACCTCAGTATTCTTGACTCCAAAAAGCACCCCAGTTGCAATCTCTCCAAGACAGATGTTTGTTCTCTTGGCTGTCCATGGATGTTCAGTGCTCTTCCCCAACACCATATCTCAAACACATCGATTCTTTGCCTGTCATCCTTATTCATTGTCCAACTCTCAGATGCATAGAAAGTAATAGGAAAAACTATGGTCTGAATCAGATGCACTTTAGTCCTCAAACTGACTTCATTACTCCTCAATAATTTGGAAAGATACGTAACTGTAGATTTTCCCAGTGCAATACTCCTTATTTCCTGACTGCTGGTACCAAGGGTGTTAATTTAGGATTTAGAAGAGGCTGTGGAAAGAAATTACCTTTTTTTGCTATGAATGGAACCTCATTTTTCTTCCACATTTTCATTCCCAGCATAGTAGATCATATGCTTGTCTGATTCAAATTGGCCCATGTCAATCCATCTTATCTCACCAAAGTCTAGTATGTCAATATTTATGTGTTTCATTTTTTTAAAACAATATAAAATATTCCCTACATATATATTTTACACATTCCATGTTCCAATTATTAGTAAATATTTGCAACTTTCTCATTTTTTTTTGTTTCCAAATATGAGATATCAGCCTTTAGTGCTGTATCTAATAGTCTAAATATGTTCTATTGTTCATAGAGTTTTTCAAGGCCTGTTATTTCAGAAGGTAATTGCCAATTCTTCTTCCTTGCATATCTTAATTTGGGAGTTCTGCTTTAGTACAGTATCTGACAGATAAGTGACAAAATGCACAGATGTACAGAAAAAAATGCACAGACAAAAGCACAAATGATAATCAAACATACATATCTAAGCTATTAAGAGCAAGAACATGCAATACAAATATTGACAGATCAATTTGGCAATTCTGTGTTTAATTTTTATAAACTCTCCCACCCGCAGGTAAGGCTTCTAACTAACCCCTATGATGAAAGAAAGTTCAGGCTCATCACTCCTGTCCATAGTTGTAGTGCTCCCCGGAATAAAGATGGTATTTTGGTCATCCAGACTCCCTGGTGTGCATCTGCGGCTGTGACTTCCTTTGATGCCAGGTCCTGAGACCTCTTCCTAGGTGTTAAACATGGACAGTCTGGCTCCTGGCCAGACCACCTCCATGTGTCTCCAGGCTAGGTGGCATGACTTCTCAGAGTGTGTCTTGGTGCTGTGGCTCCATTTGTCTCCATAAGGCCATCACTCTCATTCCTTAGTTCTCTGGTATTTGCCTGGGTATTGCATCTGTGCATTGCTGTTGTCATTAGAGGTCATAAAGTAGAATATGACTTATAACAATACTATAAACAAGACATCTGAACCCTTTCCTCTCCTGTGCTATTCTCACAATCTCTGACACATGTCTGCCTTTTGCTGCAGTCACTGTGACAATCCAACTGGCTGATAGTCTTCCTCTCTTTCTCTGTCCCTCCAACTTGCATAGCATGATGTCACTTTCCAATAAATAGTCTCTCCTAGCAACATATTCAAAGTAGGTGAGACAAAGTTTAATCGTCTTTGCCTCTAAGGGGCACTCTGGCTGCATCTTAAGTAGTCTGTCAAATATATGTATGAACCCCTCCAGGATCAAATCACAATTACAAACATGCAAGGTGTAAGACATTAAAAGAGGTATAGTAGATTCAAGATTATGAATTCAGAATAAGAAAATTATTAATGATATTTGTTGATTAGATAAAATTATAAATACAGATATTAATTTCAAGAACTTTATAATACTATAAATACTTATATATATTTTCAATATTTTAAATACTCTAAAATCACTTGTAAATGTGCAATACTTAAAAGATGGCTTAGTGGCAAGAAGCAATCCCCAAAGGCATGTTGTCCAAATCCACCTTCTGCTCTATGGGAGAAGAATGGGCAATCTCCTACCATGCAATTAACTGCCTCTAAAAACTCACTTAAGAGTCTGCTATGGATCAGTTCCAAGTTGACGGTACACAGCAAGAACAATAAAATATTTACTATTGGTTTGGCATATTACAACCATAGTTCAGAGAAAATGTTATATAATGTACTGGAAGGTTGACACCTTCAATTTATTTAATAAAGATTATATTTCATGATTCTTTTCATATTATTGAAAAATTATTTTATTACTGAGAATGGAAAAATAAGTCATAGAATATTTTGTATTGTTAGAGGGTTTAAGATTGCTTGAGTATCATCATTATAATTACATGATTTAAAATTATAACTATGTGTTAAAATTATTAAAAAATCAAAGAAAATTATTAAAGTTCTATTATTTATTATGTCTTATTTTAAATATTACCTTTAAATATTGCTGTGGTTAGCATTTGGTCCAATTTAGATGGATGATGATCCAATGTATGCAGAGTAGAAAAAATTTACATAGTTTTGAGGATTGTAACTTCTCAGAAACAGATTGCAAAGTCTCGCTCTGAAGCATCTCTGAGTGACTTTAAACTGCCAACTCTTTCCCTAGTAGTTGAGTTTTTAAATATTTGTGCCAACCGTGAGCTTGATTTTGAGATGCATATGCTCTTTATTTCTTCATCTGTTTATTTTATTTTCTGTTAAAAGTGCATTCATAGTTTTGTTTCATAACACTTATAAATCTATTTTATTCTCTTAAATTAAAAGCATTGAAATATAAAGTATACTTACTAATAGTAGTTATAGGAGATATAAACTTGTTTGTGTAAGTTTTGCTACCTACTAAATATGTTAATTCTTTAAAGTCTGTAAAATGATCTTCTGTGTAAACTCACTGAAAGAGTTCACTAAAAGCTCTGTTGGCATGATTCAAGACATGCTTAGTTCGGACATTATATTTGTAATATTATCTCAACCAGGGAGAGATTTATCATAATAATATTCAAGTTCTGAAAGCAGCGTAACAAATAGACAAGAAATTATGAAACATTGAGAGCACAAAAGATTTCTAGGAAACATTCTATTGAATATCATAAATGAATAGTCTTAGAACATGGAAGAGGCCACAGAGGCAGATTTTAGCAACAATTATTATTGATATTATGCCTTCTCAAGCCTGCTATAACTCATACTCTATGAAGAGCCATCATTATGCTCACTACTGTGCTTAAGTCCATTTTTCTAGTCACTGTAGCTTTGTATCTCAGTGAGGATCCTTTCTTCTTTGCTTGGCTGACATTCTACCTATCAAAGCATGATGTCTTTTTCCAAGGATTGGCTCTTCCTGACAATAGATACAAAGTATGAAACAAAATTTCACCATCTTTGCCCCTAAGGAACAACCTCAATGCTCTCTCTTTAAGACAGGTTAGGGCATTATTTTTATCGTAGGAGTACGCAATGAGGGTTGCAGAGCGGATTATATTTGGGGGTAGGGGGTGAGGTTTGGGGAGGTGCGGGGGGATTGTGTACCAATGAGGGAATTTTTCTTTTGCTTTTCAAGGAGAGGAGCAAACGGAGGGGGAGGGGTTTGTGCGGGGAGAAGGGTGCAACAATGAATGAATGCAATTCCAAAATCTCTGTAGATGTTCATTGAAATGAAGAATAAACAAACTAATTTTTTTTTTTTAAAAAAGACAGGTTCTGTTGCTTGGTAGTCCATTGACATTCAGTACTCTTATTCAACACTATAGTTCAAGGATACATGTTCTTCTTTGGTTATCCTTATTCATTGTCCAACTTTCAGGTTCATGAAAAGCAATTGATGGTACTATGGCTTAGATCAAGTCTAAGGACTTTAACCTGTTATCCTTCTTCTTTAGAATTTTGGAGAAGTCTGTGCTAACAGATTTTCCCAGTGCAACACATCTTTGATCTGTGTATAGGTTATGGATCCAAGTAGTGTGTAATACTTTACAATCTCAGGGGTTTTTCCACCTATCATAATGTTCAGTTCCTTTGAAGTTTTGTTTTGTTTCCACTCTATGCCAGGAACTTTGGAAGACAGCTTACTGATCAACTGACTGGAAGAGATCTATATCTGTTTCTATTCAGAACAAAGGTCATGCAATAGAATGTGGACATTATCTAGCAAAATAATTAATATAACATGAAAGCAAAATACTGCTAAAGATCATTTAAATATAGTTAGAACAGTGCATAGACAAAGAACTGTCAAATATTTAAGCTGGGTTTAGAAGTATCTGTAGCACCAGGGATTGTTGCTGATGTCAAATGGGTCCTGGTAGAAAGCAAAGAATACCAGAAAAATGTCTAGTTATTGTGCTTTACTGTCAATGCAAAGACATTTGACTGTGTGGGTCATAGCAAATTATGACAAATATTGAGAAGAATGGGAATTCCAGAAAACTTTATTGTGCTCATGTTAAATCTATACCTAGATACAACATGGTTTAAAATTGGGAAAGGTGTGTGTCAGGGTTGTATCCTATCTCTATATCTATTTAAACTGTATATTGAGCAGATTGTTAGAGAAGCTGAACTCTGTGAGTAGGAATATGGTATCAGGATTAGAAGACTCAGTAACAAATTGTGTTATACATATGACAAAACCTTGTTTGTTGAAAGTGAGGAGTACATGAAATACTTGCTGCAGAAGATCAAAGAGCATACTCTTCAATATAGATTTAATCTCACTGTCAAGAAAGCACTAATTCTTACCACTGGATCGATAGGCCACATCATGATGAATGGAGAAAAGACTGAGAATATCAATGACTTCATCTTAACCAGATCCACAATCTTTCTGCTAGCAGTCAGGAGATCATGAGATATATTGTACTTTAAAAGCCTATAGTCAAGGACTTTCCCAAAGAATTGAGGAGTTATAATATCAGTTTGAGGATTAACCCACACTTGATTCAGGTGTTGGTCTTTTAAGTTATTTGCTATGCATCTGAAAGCTGGACAATGACTAAGGATGACAGAAGAAGAGCAGATGCCTTTAAATTGTGGTGTTGAAGAAGAGAATATTCCAGTGACTGTTAAAAGAACAAACATGTATATGTTGGAGAAGGTGCAGCCAGAGTCCTCCTGTGAGGCAATGATGTTGAAGCTTTGTCTCTCATATTTGAGTATTTTAGGAGAGGTTGATCCTTGAAGACAGAAATCATGCTTGCGAAGGGGGAAAGGTAGTGAAGAAAAGGAAGATCCTCAACCAGGTGGGTTGAAACAATTACTGCATCAATGCACTTGAGTGTGTCAGAGATTTTAAAGATGTCACTGGAATAGGATGAGGTTGAGCTCTGTCATTCATGGGGTACCTATGAGTCATATTCAACTCGACAGCATCTAACAACAGCATAATGTTTCCTATTGACCCAGGGATGAAATTATTTTCTTGTATATTAGGTGTAATCCATCTTGAAGGCTTTAGTCTTTGTCCTTCAACAAATGCTATAGGTGCTTTTCAATTTCTGCAAAAAAGTTTGTGTCATCTGTATAATGCAGATTATTAACAGTCTTCTCTAAATTGTAACACCAAATTCTTCTTTATATGATCCAGATTTTCAAATGATTTTGTCATCAAACAGGTCAAATAGATGCAGAAAATGGATGTAAATCTGACACACTCCTTTACTTATTTTAAACTGTGCAGTGTTTCCTTGTTCAGATAATTTCTTATGGGTGAATGTATAAGTTTTGAATAAGCACAATTGAATGTTCTAGAGTTATCATTCTTTTCTAAGTTATTGAATTAAAATTTTTGCATAGTTAATAAAATGTAGCAAACATCTTTGTGGTATTATCTTCTTTCCATTAATACAAAGTTTAAAAAAAGTATTAAGACGTCACTTGTCGAAGTTGAAAAAGTTGTAAGACCTGTTATAATAAATTGAACTCTCTAATAGAATCCTGGCTTTCACTGGTTTCCTTGTAATAAAATTCTTAATGATAATTTAAGAATTATCAGAATATATATGGTGTGTCTAAACTAGGAAATTGTAAATAAAGATTCCATTTTAAAATAGTTCCAATACACACTTGAATCCTTTGATAATTCTCTCATATACTAAGTGATATGTTGGTTTGAATTTATCCAGAGGCATCAAAGAAGAAATACTTGACTAGATACTTAAAAAAATTAGTTTTTGAAAACCCTATTAAGCCCAACTATTTCCTGACAATCAGAAAGTACCATGAGTCAGGAAGGACTGGACGACAATTAGTTTTAAGGATTCCTGAGAGCTCTAGATTATAGTTACTGAAGAAGAGTTCACTCATAGAGGAACTGTAAAAGAATGCAACCAATCCATAAATTTAACCTATGTCATATGCTCCAGATTGTCAACAGATAGATGTTTCAGCATGTATGTGGGTGTAGATGAGTGCCATATGTATCATATTTAGATTTTTTCATGTGGGTGAATAATTATAATTTGATAAGCATACTGCCTGCTATTTTTTCCCCAATAATATATTCTATATAGATTCATCAACTAGAAGCCAGAATGTGTGAGTTATATACATTACATAAAAGAGAAACTAGGGACTTGAATTATGATGATCTTTTCTCAACATGAAATTGTGATCAAAATGAAACTTTTTTCACTTTCAGAGTCACCAAAAGTGAGGCTTTAAGTACTTAATCTGTTTAAATTAGAGACACAGCTATGGGTCAGTTCTGACTCAATTTCACACAATAACATCTATTTAAAGGGTATATGGTAAGAATGAGGGAGTTTGCTTCCGATTTTATCATTTACATATATAATATATACTGAGTATATATTTTTATTAAGCTCTTATAGCTTCAGTAGGAACAAAAGCTCTGTACCTTGCATTTGTTGTAAAGATAACAGAGACTAAAAGTTACTGTGGTTCAATATCATATTATTGTCTTACTAAAGGCAATTCAGTCGTTAGTGTTTTTTTTGCCTAACATTTTCTATTATTTCTGACTTAGAATAGTTGTCAGTGCTTTTCATAATAATATTAAGTATCAAATTTATTTGAAGCACAATCTTATATCATATTCTAAAAGCAATTCTTTTAAAGAAGATTAAAATTCAGATGAAGGAGCTCATTCACTTCTACACCTCTGCCATAATCCCTAAGGTAACAGAGTTTGATGGCTCATCATTTTTTAAGGCGTTAAAATGCATGGTGATTAGGAACAAAAGCAGGTGCTGTTTAATTTGCCTGCTATTTCTTTCAACTTTTTTTTCAGTTAATTTCATTCATCTGTTTAATTATCTGTCATTGTTTAGGCAGTTTTAATCATTTTGCCTCTTTTTACCTTGTTAATATAGATGGTAATGACACAACTTTTAATAATAACCAGACCTCTAATTAAAAAAAACCCTGAACTCTCTTTGGATAATCAAAATGTACACCATTGCATAAAGTGAGAAGACGGAAGGCAAAAAATATAAATCAAGAACAAGGAAAGAAAGACAAATTAACAACAAAGAGAGGAAAGCAGAAGAAGAGAAAAAAAAAGAATGAAAAAGGAAGGGGTTCAAGCAAAACATCAGAGAAAGTCTAACAACTCACACAGAAATAAGATTCATTTGTATTAGGATTTATGAAATAAAACTAAACAATATTAAGTATGTAGACAAGAAAAGGGTTAATATAGATTAACCTATCAAATATTTATTTGATAATATTGTATTTATTTAATGTCAGCTGAATATTGCTCTAACATTTTAAACATATGTTATTGGAGTGATTTTAAAATGCCTTTAACTTGTTATACTACTGGCTAGTTGCCATTAAGTTCACTGTAACTTTAGTTTGTCACCAATACATAATCATGTATCATACTGTAGAATCTGTCACTAACCTCTCTTCTTCCTTGTTTTCCCCAATCACCCTCTTTTCTTCTTCTTCTTTTTTTTTTGTTTAATATGTTGTTCTTATCTATATAATAGCAAAGGATTCACAAAGGGCCCTATAAAATTTGCTTACAATTCAGCATTAAGGAAGAAGACATCTACTAACATACTTTAAAAAGTGTCTTTTATACATTCTAAATTCAAATGTGATTTAGAGCTCTATGATATTATGACTGCAGTGAGCATATTACCAATTTCCCAAGAATTAAATGGTTATGTGGGTGGCTCTCTCCTTGGTAATTAAAAAATAATGTTATGTGCTATACTATATAAAGTTATGTTCTAGATACTGCTCTTGGCACCTATAATTATGAATCATTCCTTAAACATAGATGGAAGACGTGTTTCCTTGCTCCTTTATCATTTAGGGTTAGGCCTCAGAGAAATTTATACATTATTAGTCACTGCCAGATTTATTCAACTGTGTGGTAGAACAAATTAGCAAATCAGCAAGCTTTGTTTGTGGTATTGTGTAGAACACTGGCCAAATGTTTTGCTCTAGATCTACACAGTAGAATAGATGTTTTTATACCTTTTACTTTGTCCTATAGTTCTTAATTTTTTTCTTCTTATATATCTTATCTTGAAATAAGATGTTCTAAGAAATGTAGACAAACAAACAAAAATGATCTTGAAGCCCATTTGTCCTGAACTGTTGGCTTGCTGTTTCTGCTTTCACTGTGTCACATTTCTTACTCTTAGTTTTGCATAGAAATTTATCTGATGTTGTCCACTGTGTTTCACTCATACCAATTAGGTCTTCCAGACAGAGGGAAGTCATCTGGCTATTATTGAAGCAATGTGGGCTTAAAATCTTTTAAAGGGATATAGTACAAATGCCTTACTTTTGTAAACTTATTAAAGAGAAACAGTGAAATAAACAAAATTCTGTCATTCTTAAAAAGAAAATATAATGAATAAGGAAATGTAAAGTGAGAAAGGAAGTTATCATCATGATGCAGAATCCTTAAGTATCTGTGATTAACGATGATTATAGATAGGAATTTAAGAGTGACTCACTTTGCAGTTTTTCAATACAAGGGGGGAATGTAACAGTTTAAGCATCTCTTTAGGGAACATCATAGTGGCCTAATGATAAGGAACTGTACTGCTAGCTCCAAGAGACACTAGCTCAAAAATCTGCTGGAGAGTCAGCTATGAGTCAGTTCTAACTTGATAAAAGTGAATTTTTTCTTAGTAACTTTCAAGTATTATTTCACACATCAATAACTTCTTTTAAAAGTCTCATAAAGTGCCACTTTTTCTTTCTTCTCAAAAGATTTTTGTAACCTTTTCTCTTTTCACAGGCTGTTCTTCAAGAACTTAGGTTTATCTCCTCCCCTGTGGTTTACTGATTCTGAAAAGCCACTGGAGGGTCATATCTGAGTCATTTCTGACGTCACAGCACAAAACAATAACAAAGTATTACAGTTGTTAATAAATTCAAATAACTAAGACTCAATATTAATTTAAATAATTAACATTTAAGGAAGCAGTCTCAGATCCTATCTTGTGGGAATATATTGGGCTCTCAATTCTGAGTTAGAAGGGCCAAAGGTGAAAACCAAAACCTTGGCTGTTTGTGGAGCCCAGTGTTTCCCAAGCAGGCTTGGGAATAAATGTCCTGCCTAGAAAGCCTGATTGTTAATGAAGCTGATGGAATTCTGGGAGAATGGGTGTTACCTGATCAAAAGGATTAGGAGACAGTCTCAGATCCTGTTTTGTGGGAATCTGTGGAGTTCCTGATCCCGAGCTAAGCAGGACAAAAGTGAAAACTCAGACAATCAAAGACATTTGACTGTGTGGATCACAACAAATTGTCTCACATCTGGAAAATGGGAATTCCAGAACACTTGACTGTGCTTATGTCAAACCTATACTTGGACCTGGAAGCAGTCCTCAGAACAGAGCAGGGAAACACTGCATGGTTTAACATCAAGAAAGGAGTTTGTCAGGGATGCATCTTGTCTCTAAAGCGTTTCAATCTATAACAGATTATTGGAGAAGTAGAGCTTTATGAGGAGAAATGTGGCATCAGGACTGTAGGTAGACCCAACAACCTACACTATGCAGATGACAAAACCTTGCTTGCTGAAACTTAAGAAGACCTGAAGTGCTTGTTGCATAAGGTCAAGGATGGTAGTCTTTGATATAGATTGAAGTTTAACATCAAGAAGACAAATATTCTCACTGGGCCTATTGACAGCACCATGATAGATGGAGAAGAGATTGAGGTTGTCAACAATTACAGCTTTCATGGGTTCACAATCAACAGTTTTGGTACCAGCAATTAGGAAATCAAAAGACAAATTGAACTGGGAGTGTCTGCTGTCAGGGACCTCTCCAGAGTACTGAAAAGCAACAGTGTCAGTCTAAAGACTAAAGTGTGCCTAATATAGGCCATTGTATTCACAATTACTTGTTACACATCAGAGAACTGGACAATGACTAAAGATGACAGGAGAGGAATAGATGCCTTCAAGCTGTGGTATTTGAGGAGACTCTTGAACATACAATGGACTGCCAAGAAAACAAATAGATCTGTCTTGGAGAGGGTGAATCCATGTTTCTCCTTAAAAGCTAGGATTTTGAACCTCTGTCTCACATACTTTGAACATTTGGCCAGGGAGGACTGGTTCTTGAAGAAGGATATCATGCTCAGAAAGGTGGAGGGACAGCACAGTAAAGAAAGCTCTCGGATGAGATGGAAAGATACAGTAAGTGGGGAAATGGAATTAGATATGTCACAATCAGTAAGACTGTCTCAGGACAGGGCAGGCTTCAGAGCTGTTGTACATAGAGCCGCTATAGTTTGCAGGTGACTGAATGGCACATAACAACAATATTTAACACATCTCTCTTGGCATTTATTTGTCACTGCCCCAAAATCCTATCTTTATACATTTGTCAAATATTTTCAGCAGAATAAATATGTAATTTTTAAAAGCTTACTCAATTTCATGATTTGAAAATCTATGAACATGGAATTAAAGAGACAGAAATGTTTGAAATTTTGGTAGTATCTTTAGAAATCTAGGCTAAATTCCTAGGAAGAAAGTATCTGATAGAGATTAAAAATAGTTCTAAAAACCCCAATGTGGAAGTAACGGCCACTTTGTATTATCTGGCCTTTCTTATAATAGAATATGAGCCCAACTAGTAATTGGAAAAAAGTTTTCCTAGTATCGTTTTATTTGTTTTTAGGATTGTGGCATTATTTAAAACATGATAACTTCAGATACTTCATTTTGTTTCAAAAATTCTTGTTTAGTATTAAAACATAAAATTAGTATGATTTTTGTTGATTAGCTTCTCTAGTTGTCCTAAGAGCCACAGAAGTGGGTTTTCTTGCTCTGACAGAAATCTGGGATATGAGATCACCATGGTCTATTATTTAATATATGTATCAGGGAAACAAATATACCAGACTGGGCAATATTTAGCAGATCTTTGAGGAAATTGGAGAGTGAACTATATTTTAAATAAGGGCACATTTAAACCAACATGTAGTTCATACTGAAAATCAGAGGTTTTCAAGACATAATTTCTGTCTCTTGTTAGTAGAAAAATCTGCCATGTAAAACAACTTCTCATACTTCTTTGCTACAGGATTACAGTGTTAATATCTTAGCACTATTCACAAGGACCGTCATTAACTGCTTCTAGTTAATTTGTCTTACCTTTCTCTTATGATATAGACCAATCATATAAATAAGGGTGTTACCTTCGTACTCAAAAGACAAGCCTCTTTAGTGATTCAAATCCACCAGATGCTCTGCTAGGGAAAGATTGACAATCTCTTAAAGTGCAGTGCAAATTCTGAGAAAATCCACTGGAAGGTCAGATGGGAGTCCATTCTAAGTTGATAAAAGTTAATTTATTCTCATTTCACACACCAATAACTTCTATATAAATTCTTATAAAGTGCCACTTTTTCTTTTCTTTCAAAATATTTTCATAACCTTTATTATTTACACTGAAGCCTGGGCATTCTTGTGAATGATGGTTCTTCACATGTGGGAGTTGGTTGGCTTCCTATGGTCTGACCTTCACTTCATCACCATCACAGTCACCTTGTTGTGAGGAGTGGCTCCACACCCAAGGTCTGGTAGTGGATTAGCCGGTTGTAGCGGAAGAAGTTGGGGACTTTGAGATTATTTAGTTATGTGCTGTATGTCTGCTTGTTCTTCTTGATCAAGAAGCTAGAGCAATTATGGCCTTCCATTGCAGCTGGGCAGACTTAGTGGCAGCTCTTCTTACTGAGGTGGCCAGAGGCAGAAAGACAAAATATTGGAGAAACTTTGTAATATAGAACAAACACTATGGGAAGTTCTGAAAATAGAAAGTATTGTTGTGGTTAAATGCCCTTGAGTCACCAGCAACTCATAACAACCCTGTATACAACAGTTCTGAACCCTTCCCTGTCCTGAGTCAGCCTCACTGACTATGACATACCTACCTCTGTTGTCCCAGTTACTATATCAAACCATCTCATCTGGGATCTTCCTCTCCTGTACTGCCCCTCAATCCTTACAAGCATGATGTCCTTACCTAAGGACTGGTCTCCTGGCCACATGCCCAAAGTGTGTGAAACTTAAAAAACCTAGTTTCCAAGTAGAAACTTGGTTTCACCCTCTCCAAGACAGACCTCTTTGTTTTCTTGGCAGTCCGTGGTATGTTCAAGTTTCTTCTATAGCACCACAACTCAAAGGAATCAATTCTTCTTGTTTCATCCGTAGTCATTGTCCAGCTCTCTGATGAACAGCAAGTAATTACAAAGACCATGGACTGGGTAGAAAATATTTTTTTTCAAAGTCATTTAATCCATAGTACAAACAAGTGATACAAGAGTATTTGATTTTGTTTCTTTGTTGATTGAGTGATATCTCTTTTATAATTCTTTCTCTTTGCTGATATCTTGATATCTCTTTGTTGAATAAATTTCCTATGAAACCAATAGTTCAGGAATTAATAATATTCACAAAGATGAATAATTTTAAATGTCCTTTTTTATTTTAAATTTATGTGGTAGTTTACAAAACACAGAAAATATTTAATGAGTTCTAGAACAGCTGAGTTGGGAAAGTCTGCTGTTAGGGACCTCTCCAGAATATTGAAGAGCAATGGTGTCACTCTGGAGACTAAAGTGCGCCTGCTACAGGCCATGGTCTTTGCAATCACTTGCTATGCGTCAGAGAGCTGTACAGTGACTAGGGAGGATAGAAGGAGAATTGATGCCTTTGAGCTGTGGTGCTGGAGAAGAATATTGAGGGTACCATGGACTGCTAAGAAAACTAATAGCTTTGTCCTTGATACGGTTAAACCAGGCTGCTCCTTGGATATAAGGATTCTGAAACTTCGTCTGACATACTTTGGACAAGTTGCAAGGAGGGACCAGTCCTTGGAGAGGGACATCATGCTTGGTAGGGTGGAGGGACAGCGCAGGAGATGAAGAACCTCTATGAGGTGAATTGATTCAGTGACTGGAGTAGTGGTGGGTGTTTCAGAGACAGTGCGATTGGCACAGGACAGAGCACGGTTTAGAGTTCTTGCACATAGAGTGGCTATGAGTTGCAGGAGACTTGACGGCCCTTAACAACAGAACAGTCGAGGAAATGTGACTTAATCTCTTCAGCAAAGAGTTGATGTGCTTTCTCTTTCATAGTGCCACAACTTTCTAGATACACTTTCAAAAATTTGATCTGTCTCAAGAGAAAAGGGACAAACTTGCTTCTTTCAGTAAATTGGTGAACTAAAACATAGATTTTTCTAGTGTCAACTCAGTGATTTCTATCACAGCTTCACCACGACCATATTTGAGAGTCTTGAAATGTGTTAAACTCATTAATTCATTTTAACATGTTAGTCAATAAGTAGTTATTAAATGTTTTTCTGGGAGTATAATTTCATTTGTATATTCTAAGTCATTATCTTATAGTTTGAACACTTGCCAACTTTTTGTTTTATTATTATTTGATTTTCAATTTCTTCCCAACTTTCAAGTCTTCTGTCAGGGACCTCTCCAAACCGCTGAAAGTCAATAATATCAATTTGAAAACTAATGTATAATTGATTCAGGCTTTAGCCTTTTCAATCATTTACTACATACCAGAGTTTTAGATAATTGAATAAGGATGATAGGAGAACTGATACCTTCAAGTTTTGGTGTTAGAGAAGAGTAAAAAAAATGTTTTCAAATGTCAAAAATAAACATATATATCTATGAAAAAGTGCATCCAGAATGTAGATTGGAGGCAAGTTTGACAAAGTTTTATTTCTTATAGTTTGGATATGTTACTAGGAGAGGCTAATGCTTAGAAAAGTAAATCACCTTGGAAAGGTGAAGGGTCAACAAAAGAGCAGAAGACCCCTAATAAAATGGATTGACTCACAATAACTACATTGATTGCCTCAAGTACATAAGTGATGGTAAGGATGACACAGGATAGGCCATGATTCTGTCATTCATAGGATATATATGTATTGTACTTGACTAGACATCATCTAAAAACAAAAAAAATAGTTCATTTTGTTGAAGTCATTTATATTCCAAAATCGCATATCAATTAAAAAAAACAAACTTTTGTTCAAGACAGTATATAATTAAATTGTGCTTAACACTGCTAAATTTTTAAAAATTCAATGGTCATTTCGTAGAGCAACTATGGTATCTTTTTATAAAAAAATGAAATGTGCAGAGGCCTATAACTAGAAAACCCAAACGGAAGAACATGTTTGACATTTCTAAAGTTGAAAGAATTCAAGAGAGAATTCAACCTCAATTTGCAATACTGAATGATTTCATTAGCCAAATTGTTAACAATGTAAGAAGCATCAACATAAAATGTGAAAAATAGTCACTGTACCAAAAAAGAAAGTCATCACTGAATAATTTCCTTAAGTAACATATGGTAAACAACCAATGATACTAAGCAATCAAAGAGTACAAATTTTACTTAATGCATTGACAAAAAAATCAAAAAAACAAGCTAAGTTTTTTCTAATAAAAACATGAAAATAACTGGCAAAAAAGTTGAGCACTTTCATCAAACTCCTACATCTCTGCACATACTCATTTGTCTATGCCAAGAAATTTGAAAGCAGTTCAACTACTGAGTGAGATCCATATTTGTTCTACTTATAAAAAAGATAATCAAGCAGAATGTGAAAATTATCATACCATGTCATCAATATGCTTGACAAGTAAAATCTTGCTGAAGATTATTCAAAGCTGATAGGATCAGTACATTGGCAGTTAATCAATCAATAGACTTTCAAATTAGAATCAAAATAGATCATGTTGATGTCAGATGGAGAAAATAGAGAATATCAGAAAGATGTTAGCTCTTTGTTTTATTGTTTATACAAAGATATGCAATTGTGTGAATAATTATAATAATAAAAAAAAGATGGATAACTTTGAAATGAATGCGCTTCATAAAATACTTAATTGTAATGTTCTGGAACCTGTACCTAGACAGACGAAGAAGCAGTTGTTCAAACTGAGCAATGAGATGTTGATTGGTTTAATATCACAAAATATGTCAGGGTTGTATCTTTTCATTATGTTTATTCATTATGTATACTGAGGGAAAAAAATGAGGAGGTAAACTATATGAAGGAGAATATGACATAAGGGTTGGAGAAAAACTCATAAGCAACCTATGTGGAAGACACAAACTTGATTTCTGAAAGTGAAGAAAATCAGTAACTGAAGTAAATGAAAGTTAAGGATTATAGTCTATAGTAAGTGTTACACCTCAAAAAGAAGGAAACAAAAGTACTCACAACTAGACTTGTAAGAAGCATTAGAGCCACAATCAATAAACACATATGATGGCTGTAAAAAAGCAAAGGCCACATGCAAACATCTATATCTGACCTTACTAACTTCACAAAGGGAAACTCTTCCTGTCAACAACATCAACACCACAAAACCCATTTTGATAAGGTCAACCATATTCCTCATGCTCCTGTGAATCTTTTTAATCAGTTCAACACCAATCTTACGGCTTTACTGGCTCCAAAATCCAATGAATTAGCTCACAGACCACAAAGAACCATGTTGGGTAAGTCAAAGGTTTACAATTCAGATTAGTAATAGGATATAGTCAAGACAACTCCAAAAGGTTCTTATAGGCTCCTCAGCTCAGAGATTCATGGCTTTAGACCAGTGTTCCAAAATTCTCAGTTCTCCCCTCCCGCCCCGCAGTTGTCCAAAAAATTTAAGCAAAGGTTATTAGTTTAGCTCTGGTTACATACCTGGAAGGTAGTAGTCAGCTCTATCGCATGTTAGGTCTCATTGGTTCTCTGCTTTGGCTATAGCTGCTCCTGCTATAGGTGTAGCCTGGCAAGAATTTCGGGGCATGAAGGGCATGTTATAGTCTCTTTCTTGATCTTCACCGGCAATGGGGAGGGTTCTCTTTTTGCTGTTGGATGAATTCAATTTAGTGGGGAGGTTAGCCAATCCCCTCGAGGATTGGTGAGACTAGTCAATATGGTTGTAGATTTGCAGATAATCGATCCCTTTTTTGGACAGACTAACATGCCCTATTTGCATATTCCTTCCCATTTACACGGCAAAGTCAAATAATAGCTAATAAAGGAATATTGAAAGATAAACTCTAGAGTAGCAGACATCAAAAATTAAAAAAAAAAAACAACCCTTATTTTATTTAACTAGTCTGCTGTCAAGAACCTCTTTAAAGTGCTAAAGAGGAAGGACGTTAATTTCGATTCATAAAGTAATTTACTGTCAGATATTCTAGGGTCTATGTCTTTATAGAATCAAACTGTTAATCTTATTCCCATTAAATTTCTGGAGCATCTGAATTATTGTCTTATCAGTTAGCACTCCAACCAATAATTGACTGTTGCACTAGGGTTCTTTGATAAAGTATTATAACTACTATCCATCTTGAAAATATAAAAAGTCAAAAATTATTTTGATAATATTAACATTACTTAACATGTTTGATTGTATTTTTATTTTATTATTCAGAGAATAATTAAAAAGAAATATTGCGTTGTTCTTTGTTAGGTGCCCTTGTCCTGTGCAACTGTGAGAACAGATCAGAACATTACCCTATCATTTGCTGAAGCCCACTGTGATGATTCCAGTTCACCTTGTTGAGAGTCTTCCTCTCTTTGTCTAATCTCCAACTTCCCTAGCTTAAAATCTTTTTCCAAGGACTGAACTTTCCTGATTGTTGTTGTTGCTATGTGCCATTGAATTGCCCTTGACCCATGTTGAACCTATGTACCATTGCTCTGAACCCTGTCCTATTCTGGGCCAGGCTCACTGACCCTGATACATCTAATCCCATTGCCCCAGTTATCATGGCAATCCATCTCATCTGAGGTCTTCCTCTCCTGTGCTGTCCCTTCATTCTTCCAAGCATGATGTCTTTCTCCAAGGAATGATCCCTTCTAGCCACCTGCAAAAGTATGTGAGATGGAGCTTCAAAACCCTTTCCTCCAAGAAGAAAGTTGGTTTCACCGTTTCCAAGATAGACATATTTCTTCTCTGAAGGGTCGATGGTATATTCAATACTCTTCTGCAGTACCATAACTCAAAGGCTTCAATTCTTCTTTTTCCGTTCTTAGTCATTGCCTAGCTCTCTGATGGATAGGAATTAATTGGGAAGACCATGGCCTGCATTAGACACACATACCTCTGCACACATACATCTATACATGTCTCTATACTGACATCATTGCTCTTTAGCATTTTGGAGAGGTCTCTAAAAGCAGACTTTTGCAATGTAAGTCATCTTTTAATTTCCTGGCTACTGGTGCCAAGAATGGTGATTATGGAGCCGCGCAAGCTGAAATTGTTAATGATCTTAATCTCTTCTCCCTCAATCAGGGTGCTGCCAATTGGCCCAGTCGTGAGAATCTTTGTTTATTTGATACTTAGTTTCAATTCATATTGAAGAGTACTGTCTTTGACCTTCTACAGGAAACACTTCAGGTCCTTTTCAGTTTCAGCAAGGAAGGTGTGTCATCTGCACAATGCAGATTGTTGATAAATCTTCTGCCAATTATGATGCCACACTTCTCTTCATAAAGTCCAGCCTCCTGAATAACCTGTTTTGCATACAGATTGAAAAGATATGGAGAAAGGACACATCCCTGACACACTTCCCTCCTAATTTTGAATTATACAGTATTTCCTTGTTCTGTACTGATGACTTCTTCTTTGTCCAAGTATAGGTTTTACATGACCACAGTCAGGTGTTCTGTATTCCCATTCTTCTCATGGTTAGCCACAATTTGTTGTGTTTTACACAGTCAATGGCTTTTGCATAGTCAATGAAGCAAAGATAGGCATTTCTCTGGCACTGTTTGCTTTCAGCCAAGATCCATTTAACATTGTCAATAATGTCTCTAATGTCATGGAGTCTTCTAAACCAACCTTGTATTTCTGCTAGTTCTTTGTTAAAATACTGTTCCAGTCATTTTTGGATACTCTTCAGCAGAACAGTGCTAGCAGGTATTATTAGTGATATTATTTGATGATTTCCACACCCTGTTTGATCACCTTTTATTGGAATGAAAATAAATGTGAATCTCTTGCAGTCAGTTGGCCACGTACCTGTCCTACAGATTGCTTGATGCAGCAGATAGGCACATCCAGGGCAACATCTGTTTGTTGAAATATGTCAATTGACCTCTCTCGATGGCATACCAAAAATATATGAGATGTAGTTTTCCTGACTTTGCCTCTAAGGAATACGTTGGTTGCATGCCCTCCCAGATAAATTGGTTTATTTTTTTTACAGTCCATATAATTTTCAGTACTCTTTTTTTACACCACAATTCAAAGACATCAAATCTTTTTTTACTAACTTTATTTACTCTCTACTTTTCAGATGCTTGGAAGCCAGTTAAAAGTAAGATGGCTCATAAGTCACATAGAATCACTATCTCAAAATATATTGGTTGCTTCTCAATCATTTCCAGAAATAACACATAATCAAGAAAAAATGTTCAAGAAGAAAGAAGTTTAAGCTGAAACAATGATATTGAAAAAACACAAGGTCTCAGAAATTAGTGGAATACCAAGGGATTTGTTGCAAGAAACAGACATAGCCCTGGATATATTTACTAGAATATGCTAAGAAATTTGGAAGGATTCTACTTGGCTAATAGACTGGAAGAGATCTATATTTGATCTCATTAAAAAAAATAATGTCGTAGCATAGGGCAAAAAATATCAAGCAAATCATTAATATTAAGTGCAAATTAAATCTTACTGAAGCTTATTCGACTGGCTGAGAAAGTACAACAACAAGACACTGCCAGAAAGTTCCGCTAGATTAAAAAGATTTTGGAGATATTAAAGTTATCTCTGCTGGTACTAGATGGATCTTGGCTGAAAGCAGATGTTGTTTTGTGGATCTATTGTTCCAAATGGCTTTCCTAATCCATTGACTTTAATGTTTATCACATGATTGAGTGGAATATCAAATAGAGAGTTCTGATCTATCTGTGAGTGGATTCACCAGTTTGTGAATCCAACTTGATTTAAATGGTGCAGGTGCAGCAGCAGAAGGGGGGAATCTGAACTGCCTAAAATGGAACCATTTCAAGAAATAGTAGATAATGAAGAAAGGAGTTGAGATTCTCTGAAGAATTTAGCAAAATAATAAGGCCTTAGGAATTGATGAAATACCAATTAACCTTTTTCAACAAGCACATGCAGTCCAGGATGAGCTCACCAGGTTGTGCCAATCTGGAACACAACTACCTGGCCAACTGACTAGAAAAGAGCCATATATATTCCCATTTCCAAGAAAGGTGATCTGATACAATGTGGATATTATTGAGCAATACCATTAAAATGACATTCAAACAAAATCTTCCTGAAGATTAACCAAAAATGACTAAAATAGTACCTTGACAAACTGTCAGATATAAAAGTAAGATATAGAAGAAGTTGTCTCACTAGAGATATTATTGTTGACGTAAGATAATTTTGGCTGGAAGCTGAGAGTACAAGAATAATGTGCTTGTGTTTTATTGACTTTGCTTTGTAATGGGTAGAAATATCCAAATAGGGCATGATAGCCTATCCACAAAGGGATTAGACAGTTTCATCAATCCACGTGTGTATTTAATAGCTTCACCAATCCACAAGGGGTTTCACTAGTCTTTCACTAAATTTAGCAGATACAGCAGAAGGAAAGAACCTGGCCATCAGCAAAATGTTAAATTTTTAGAGTCTGTATAGATAATACTATTTTTCATTTCTTATAATATCTTTCTTTTCAGTATTTATATTAGACTCATATAATGAATTATCCTGTAATTTTCTGTACCAGATTAAACAGATTTCCTGTAACATTTTTCTATTAAGGTTAGATAGGATTTAACGAATTTGAGTAGGTGTCACAAGTTGCTTAGGTTACATGTTCTACAGATAAATTTGTTATACCTCTCTTTCAAAAAATCTGACTTATTGACAGAGTTTTTTATAATCTCCTCACTATCTTTATAATGTCTGTAACATCTATAATTCTGTTTCTTTCTCTATATAATACATATCTTTCTTGGATAACCTAGCAAAATTTTGTTATTGTATATCACTTTTTTGTTTTATGTAATTGTTTAAAAAAAGAGACAATAATTTCAGTTTTCTTAGTTTTTTATTTATCTTTCTTAATTAATTTCCTTTTTTTCCCTCATTTGAAGCTTTTGAAATAAAAATAAAAAAATCAACCTATAGTGGTTCTGCAGAGAGCTTCTAAACCAATAAATAAAAATGAGAGTTGACTGCTTTATATGCCTACCCGTAAAGCAGCGGTGAGGTTCCTATTACCAATCGTTTAGCAGCTCAAAGTTAACCTACTCTCCCTTTTTGCTTCATACCTAAAAAGGAAAGTTTAGGTCAATGACTTAAGAAATTGAAAATTTTCAAAAATAGCTCGGAATTATAATATTTAACCTAAGTATTGCTTTATTTTCCTTATACATTTCAATTTTGCGGGAATAATTTAAATTGCTTTAAAAACTCAGGGTTGTTTCTTGCTAAATTAAAGAAATGTCTTGAAGCTTATTGGGCAATTTTTAAATGTAGAGATTTTCCAAATAGTGTTCTGATGTTGATCTATTTAATTCTATTTTGTTTGAAGTTTGTTCAATGTATAACTCATTCATTTTACACTTATGGGACCTTAATTTATGAGTGAAAATATTTATCTGGATAAATAATCCCCTTTTTACTTTGGAAAGTTAAATGTAGATTCTACTGTGATTGACTTCATTGTTTATAAATGTTTAAAAGACAGTGATAATTTCATGTCTTGTATATATACTTTTCTAGCTTCATTTTTTTTAAAAAATTTATTGGTTTTCATATAATTCTTTTACATTATGTTTCATTAATATACACCGTTTTACACAATCTTTCACTTACATTTATTTCATATAATCATGCATATTCTATTTTACATTATTTTATTCAATTGGTTTGCTTGTTGTTCTTACGTGTCTTGGAGCCACCTACAACCCATAGCAACCATATGTACAGCATCTCTGAACCCTGCCTTGTCCTGAGCTACTCTCACTAATTTCGACACACCAAACTCCATTGTCCAAATTCCTGTATCAAGCCATTTCATTCAGGATCTTCCTCTCCCTGCTCTGTCCCTCCACCCTTCCAAGCATGAAGTCCTTCTCCAAGGACCAATCTCTCCTGGCCAAGTGCTCAAAGTATGTGATATGGAGATTCAAAATCTTAGCCTCTAAGGAGAAACTTAATTACCCTCTCTAAGACAGACCTATTTGTTTTCTTGGCAATCTATGGTATATTTAAGACCCTTCTCCAGCACCACAATTAGAAGGCAATAATTCATCTTCTGTCATCCTTAGACATTGATCAATTCTTTGATGCATAGCAAATAATTGCGAAGTTCATAATCTGAACTAGGCACACCTAAGTCTCTAGACAGATATTGTTGCTTTTAAAAACTCTGAAGAGGGCTCTGAGCGCAGATTTTTCCAGTGTAATTTATGTTTTTATGTCCTGACTGGATAACAAACTGTGGTTGATTCTGAGAAGAATTGGAATCTGAAAATGTTTTATTACGATATGTGAAACCTATACTTGAACAAAAAGACAGTCATCAGAACAGAGCAAGGATGCACTTCATGGTTCAAAATAAGGAAGGGTGTCTTCCAGGGATGTATTCTGTCTCCATACTTTTCAATCTGGAGGCAGAACAAACAATACAGGGTGCTGGGCTGTATGAGGAGGAATGTGGCATCAGGAGTGGAGGAAGATTAATCAACAACCTGAATTATGCAGATGACACAACCCTGCTTGCTGAAACTGAGGAGGACATGAAGCACTTTCTGAAAAAGGTCAAGGACTGCAGTCTTCAATATGGATTGAAGCTCAACATCAAGAAAACAACAATTCTCTCCAGTGAGCCAATTGGCAGTATCATTATGGATGGCGAAGAGATTGAGATTGTTAACAGCTTTAGTTTGCTTGGCTCCATAATCAGCACTCTTGGTACCAGCAGCCAGAAAATCAAGAGATGAATTGCAATGGGAAAGTCAGCTGTCAGGGACCTCTCCAGAATACTGAAAAGAAATGTATCAGGCTGAAAACTAAGGTGCACCTGATCCAGGCCATAGTCTTTGCAATTGTGTTCTATGTGTCAGAGAGTGGGACAGTGGCTTGTGGTGAGAAATAGAATTGATGCTTTTGAGCTGTGGTGCAGGAGAATAGTGTTGAATTGGCCATGGACTGATACGAGAACAAACTGATTCATCCTGGAGAAGGTTAAACTGGGCTTCTTTTTGGAAGTAAGGATGATGAAGCTTCATCTGATATTGTCCCTATAGAGGAACATCATGTTTGGGATGGTGGAGGGACAGTGAAAGAAAGCAAGACCCTCAATGAGGTGAATTGATTCAGTGATTAGGATAATGGGAGTAGGTATGTCGGAGACAGTGAGGTTGGCACAGGATACAGCAGATTTTAGGGCTCTTGTACACAAGTTCACTATGAGTCACAAGTACCTTGATGGCACATAACAACAACAACAACAACAACGGTGTCAACAGTGTTTATTGTGGAAGTGAGTAAGCTGTAGTTGTTAACAACCTCAGTGATTTCTCCATCTATTATAGTGCTGTCAATTGGCCCAGTGGTGAGAATCTTTGACTTCTTGATGTTGAGCTTCAATCCATATTGAAGACTATATTTTTTGACTTCTGCAGCAAGTGTTTCAGGTCTTCTTCAGTTTCAGCAAGAAAGATTGTTTCATCTGCGTAACATAGATTATTGAGGCATCTTCCTCCAATTATGATGCCATATTCCTCTTCCTAAAGCCCTGCTTCTTGTACGATCTGTTCTGCATATAGATTGAAAAGATATGGAGACAGGATACATCCCTGACACACTTCTTTCCTGATTTTGAACCATTCAGTGTTTCCTAGGACTTCTTCCTGGTTCAAGCATAGGTTTGACATAAGCACAATCAAGTGTTCCGGGATTCCAATTCTGCTCAAGGTTAGCCACAGTTTGTTGTGATCCACACATTCAAATGCCTCTGTATAGTCAGTGAAACATATACAGACATTTCTCTGATACTTGGCTTTGTGCCAAAATCCATCTTACCTTGGCAATAATGTTTCTAGTGCCACAACCTCTTCTTTATAAACCCAGCTTTTATTTTTGGTAGTTCTCTGTTAATATATTGTTCCAGTCATTTCTGGATAATATTGAGCAGGAATTTGCTAATATGTGATATTAGGAATGTTATTCAATAATTTCCACAGTCTGTAGGGTCACCTTTTTTAGGAATCGAAATAAATATGGATTGTTTCCAGTTACTTGAGCAGGAAGTTGACCTCCAGACTTCTTGGCTCAACTTGCTGAGCACATCCAGGGCAATATCTGTTTGTTGAAATACAACAAATGCTTGCCAAGTTTATGTACATTGTGTTCCACACTATTCTTCATTCTCAGCAGAATTGGAGAGTCTTCCCCACCAGCAAAGAAGCAGCAAGAGAATGTAATGTGTTCTTCAGGAAAACAGATTCTTGTGCCAACCTGACCAGGAACTATGGGAGCAACAGCCATAGCAGCAAAACTAGAGAATCAGAGACTTGTTATGAAATGGAGTGTATCTTGAGACTGCTACGGTAAGGGAAATCAGAGCTACAAGAACTGGGGTTAGAGATTTGGAAGGAACATGTCATAACTGGCAGAACTGTGAGCTTTGTAACAATCGAGAGCTTAAAGATAGATACAAGGCCCAAGACTGAGGTGCCTGAGAGTATATTTTAGGAGTTGTCCTGAATTTAGTATTCTTCTAAACTGATTTTGACTTCCTTAATACCTGGAGGACAACTACCTGACCAAATTACTGGAAGAGGCCCAAATTTGTTCTCAGTACAAAAAAAGGTGACCCGACAGAGTATGTAAATTATCCAACAATATTCCTGATATCACATAAGTAAAATCCTGCTGAAGATTACCCCAAAATGACTCTGACAATGAACTCCCAGAAAGGCAGGTCAGATTTAAAAGAGGCTGTGGCATCAAAGACTTTATTATCAATGTCAGCTGGATCGTGACTTAAAGCAAAGGGTACCAGAAGTTTTTATTAACTATTCAAAGGCATTTGACTGTGTGGATCACAACAAATTGTGGCTAACCTTGAGAAAAGTGAGAATCCCAGAATACTTGAGTGTGCTCATATGAAACTTACACGGAGGGAAAGAAGCAGTAGTCAGAACAAAATAAGGAAACACTGCATGTTAAAATTCAGGAAAGTAGTCCATTAGAGAGACATACTATATAAGTTTTCAAACTATATTTGGAACAGATCATTCTGAAGGATGTATATTATGAGGAGAAATATGGTATCAAGATTGGAGAAAGACTCTTCAATAACATATGTTAGCAGATGACACAACCGTGCTTGTAGAAACTGAGGAAGACCGGAAACATTTACTGAAAAGGTCAAGGACTGTAGTCTTTCATTCTTGGATTGGAGCTCAACATCAAGAAGACAAAAATTCTCATTACTGAGCCAACTGACTGCACCATGAAGATAGAGAAGAAAATTGAGGTTGTTATTGGAATTGTGCAATTCCAGCTTGCACAGCTCCACAATAAACACTCTTGACATCATTGGTCAAGAAATGAATAGACCATTTACCCTGAAAACACTGAAAGAATGGAAATCTGAGGTCTCTGTTAAGATTAACAATAATAATAATAATAATAATAAATTTTTAAAAATGATTTTTTGCTGCTGTCAGGGAACTCTCAAAAGTTCTTAAGAACAACAACAGTAACAGTCCATCGACTAAGGTATGCCTGATTCAGGCCATATTCTTCTCAATTGCTTGTTATGCATCAGAAAACTAGAAAATGAACAAAGGTGGCAGAAGAAGAATTGACGTCCTTTATTGTTGTTGCTGGAGAAGAATATTGACCCTACCATGGACTGCCAAGGGAAAAGGTTTATCATTGAGTGAAAACAGGCTGCTCTTTGGAGGCAAGACTTTTTGTATGTGTCTCTGTGTATGTGTGTTTATGTAAAATTTTTTAGTAGAGTTATTTTTTTTCTTTTCCTTTTTTTATTAGTTTTAATGAAAGTTTACAAAGACTGTGGATTAATATTCATTCATTGTTGCACTTTTCTCCCTGCCCACCCCTCCCCCACCAATTCATTCTTCTCTTTGAAAAGTAAAATAAAAATTGTTTTTTTATTATACAATCCCTCCCCCTGCCCCCTCATCCCACCCAGTCCACTCCACTATGCAGGCTTTATTCTGGAGTTCTTTCATGACAATACTATCTAATCATATATCCCTTTTAAACAGTTCTCTCCCTCATCTATTTCAATGCACTATATATTATTTATTCCCTCTTGTTCAGACCCCCCCCCAGCCCTGATGTTAGACCTGTTTACAACAGTGGCACTGTGTAATATTTGTCCTTTTTTGACTGAGATATTTCACTCAGCATAATGTTCTCCAGGGTCACCCTTTTTGTGTAATATTTCATGAGTTCTTTGTTTTTCAGTGCAGCATAGTGATCCATTGTGTGAATATACCACAGCTTCTCTATCCATTCATTTGTTGATGGGCACTTAGGTTGTTTCCAACTCTGCTATTATGAAAAAAGCCAGAATAAACATGGTTGTGTCTATATCTGCTTGTGTAGCAGTTATGGTTTCTTTAGGGTATATTCCCAGTAGTGAATTGCTGGGTCAAATGGGATTACTATTTGCAACTTTTGAGAAAGTGTTATACAGTTTTCCTTAGTGGTTGCAACATTTTACACTCCCACCAACAGTGAATAAGGGTTCCAGTTTCTCTGCAACCTCACCACCAATTGATGTTTGCTGTTCTGTTAAATTTTGTTGTTGTTACTGGGGTGAGATGATATCTCTTAGTTGTTTTGATTTGCATCTCTCTCAGTGCTAGAGATTTTGAACATTTCTTCATGTGTTTGTTTGCCACTGTCTTCTTTGGTGAAGTGTCTGTTCATATCCTGTGCCTATTTTTAATTTGGGTTGTTTACCTTATCTTAAGTTCCTTATCTGACATGTCATTACCAAATATTTTTTCCAGTCTGTGGTTTCTGTTTTAACCCTATGGGAGAAGTTTTTGGATTTGCATAGGGATTTAATTCTTAGAAGATCCCATTCATCTATTTCCTGGCTGTAAATCTTTCATGATGCTTGGATGACTGTTCATGTTGTGGATTAGGACTTTTAGAGTTGTTCCAAGCTTTTCTTTACTGAAGTTTATAATCCTTGGTTTTGGCCCTAGATCCATGATCCACTTTGAGTTGGTCTTTGTGTATGGAGTAAGGTGTGGATGTTGCTTGAGTTTTCCACAGATAGTTTTTGAATTTTGCAAACACCATTTCAACAAACAGACACTGCCCTGGTTGTGCTCACAAAGTTGTGCCAAGAAATCTGGAGAACAGCCAGTTGGCAGACTGACTGGAAAATATCGATATTTGTTCCCATTCCAAAGAAAGGTGACCCAACAGAGTGGGGAAATTATTGAACAATATCATTAATATCACATGCAAGTAAGATTGTGCTGAAAATTATCCAAAATCGTTTGGAACAATATGTCAACAGAGAACTTCCAGATGGGCAGGCTGGATTTAGAAGAGGTCATGGTACTAGGGGTATTATAGATGGATCTTGGCAGAAAGCAAAGAATACCAGGAAAATGTCTATATGTGCTTGATTGACTATGCAAAGGCTTTTGACTGTGTGGATCACAACAAGCTGTGGCTGACTCTGAGAAGAATGGGAATCCCAGAACATTTGATTGTGCTAATGTGAAACCTGTAATTGGACCAAGAGGCAGTCATCAGAACAGAGCAAGGAGACACTACATGGTTAAAAATAAGAAGGAGGTTCATCAAGGATGTATTTTGACCCCATACCTTTTCAATCTGTATGCAGAATAGATCATCCAAGACGCTGGGCTGTACAAAGAGGAATGTGGCTTCAGGATTAGTGGAAGAGTCACCAACAACCTGCGATATGCAGATGACACAACCCTGCTTGCTGAAACTGAGCAGGACCTGAAGCGCTTGCTGCAGAAGGTCAAGGACTGCAGCCTCCCATATGGACTGAAGCTCAACATCAAGAAAACAAAGATTCTCACCACTGGGTCAATTGGCAGCATCAGTCCGGATGGTGAAGAGACTGAGATAGTTAACAGTTTTCATTTACTTGCCCCCACAATCAACACTCTTGGTAACAGCAGCGAGGACATTAAAAGATAAATTGCATTGGGAAAGTCAGCTGTGAGGTACCTCTCAAGAATACTGAAGAGCAACGATGTCAGGCTGGAGACTAAGGTGTGCCTGATCTAGGCTATAATCTTCACAATTACGTGCTATGCATTAGAGAGTTGGACAGTGAATAGGGTTGATAGAAAGAGAATTGATGCCTTTGAGCTGTGTTGCTGGAGAAGAGTTTTGAGTATACCATGGACTGCTAGGAGACCAAACAGGTGTGTCCTGGAGAAGGTGAAGCCGGGATGCTCCTTGGAGTCAAGGATTCTGAAGCTTCGTCTGACATACTTTGGGCATGTTGCAAGGAGGGACTGGTCCTTCGAGAGGGACATCATTTTTGTCAGAGTGGAGGGGCGGCAAAGGAGAGGAATACCTTCGATGAGATGGACTGATCCTGTGACTGGAGTGGTGGGAATAAGTGTGTTTGAGATGGCAAGGTTGGCACAGGATAGAATGGCATTTAGAGCTCTTGTACATAGGGTCACTATGAGTTGCAAGTGACTTGATTGCACATAACAGCAACAACATTTCTTAAAAAGGCTGTCATTTCCCTACTTAACTGATTTTATCTCCTTGTAAAAAGTCAGTTGACCATAAGGAGATGGGCTAATTTCTACATTCTCAATTCTATTCTATTTATCTATGTCTGTCATTGTACCAATATCACGCTGTCTTGACCACCGCGACAATGTAGTAGGATTTCAAATCAGGGACTGAGATGCCTCCCATTTTGTTTCTCTTTTTAAAGAGAACTAAAGAGAACTTTGCTTTATCGTGGTCTCATTCCATTACAAATGAAACAAGACATTGTATTTTCCATCTTGTTGAAGAATGGGATTGGTATTTGTATTGGGATTGCTTTGAAGGTGTAAATTGCCTTTGGTGGTATTATTATTTTCACAGTATTGTGTCTTCTTATCCATTAGTAAGGGATATTCTTCCACTTCTCCAGGTCTCTTTTTGTTTCTTGAGTTATGTTTTGTAATTTGCTTTCAATAGATTCTTTGTGTTTCTGGTTAAATGCACTCTGAAATATTTAATCTTGTGATTAGCTATTGTAAAGGTATTGTTTTTTAGCTCCAGTTCTGTATTCTCTGTCACTGTAAAGAAATGCAATTTATTTTTGTATATTGATCTTGTATCCTGCCACTTTGCTGAATTGATCAACTATGTCCAGTAGTTTTTTTGCTGAGTCTTTAGGTTTTTCTAAGTATACTACCATATCATCTGTATAGAGAGATAATTTTACCTCTTCTCTGCCAATTTGGATATCTCTTATTTCCTTCTCTTGTCTTATTTATATTCCTAAGACTTCCAATACAATATTGAATAGGAGAAGAGATAATGATCATCCTTGTCTAGTTCCTGTTCTTAAAGAAAATACCTTTAATCTCTCTCCATTGAGAACAATGTTGGATCTCAAGTTTGCATATATGCTTTTTAACATGTTGATGAAATTCCCCTTTAATCCTATTTTGTTGAGTGTTTTAATCAGGAAAGGGTGTTGAATTTTGTCTAAGGCCTTTTCTGCATCAAATGATAGGATCTTGTGGTTCTTGTTCTTTGCTTTGTTAATGTGATGAACTACATTGTATTTCTTATGTTGAACCATCCTTGCATACCTGTTATGAATCCCACTTGGTCATGGTGAATTATTTTTTTGATGTATTGTTGGATACTATTGACCAAAAGGAAATATTAGTGTATATTTTTCTATTTTGGTGGTGTTTTACCTGGCTTTGGTGTCAAGGATATGTTTGCTTCATAGCATGAGTCTGAGATAAAACCACCATTTTCTATTTTCTGAAATTGTTTATGTAAAATTGGGGACAGAACTTCTCTAAATGTTTTATTATATTAACCTTTAAAACCATATGGTCTAGGAAATTTTTTGACTGGAAGTTGTTTTATTATCTTTTCAACTTCTTCTTTTGTAATGGGTCTTTAAGATATTCAGTTTCTATTTGAGTCAGTGAGGTAAGTTGTGAATTTCCAAGTATGTGTCAATTTCCTCTAGGTTTTCATATTTGTTTGAGTATAATTTTTCTATATTATTCAAATATTAACCTTGTTATTTAAATTGGTTTTGTTGCAACATTGCCCATTTCGTTTCTTATTTGGATTTTTTTTGGTCATTTCCTTCTTTTCCTTTGTTAGTATTCCTAGTGGTTTGTCAATTTTATTGAACTCTTCAAAGAAACAACTTTTAGTTTTGTTGCTGATTCCAGTTGTTTTGCTGTTTTCTGTTTCATTTATTTCTGCCCTAATTCCTATAATTGCAGTTTTTTAAAGAGGGTGTCATATTTTCTTGCTGTTCTTTTTCAATTTGTTGGAGATGTTGGGTTAGAGAGTCAATGATAATATTTTCCTGCCTTTTGATATGTTTGCTTATTACTATAAATTAACCTCTGATTACCACTTTGGCTGTGTCCCAGAGGTTTTGGTAAGTGGTGTTTTCATTGTCACTTGTCATTTGTTTCAAGAAACTTTTTAATTTCATTTTTTATTTCTTCTTGTACCCATTCATGTTCAAACAAAGTGTTGTTCAGATTCTAAATATATGTTTATAATCTTGTTACTAATTTCTAATTTTGTTGCATTTGTTGCATTGAGATAATGCTTTATTTCTTTTTTTTTTAATGTATTGATACTTGCCTGTGACCTTAAATGTGATCTATTCTGGATATATGCAGAACAGATCATCCGGAGCCTGGGCTTTATGAAGAGAATTATGGAACCAGGATTGGAGGAAGACTCATCAATAGCCTGGATTATGCAGATGACACAACCTTGCTTGCTGAAACTGAGGAAGACCCGAAATGCTTGCTGCAAAAGGTCAAAGACTACAGTCTTCAATATGGATTGAAGCTCAACATTAAGAAGACAAAGATTCTTATCACTGGGTCAATTGATAACATCATTATGGATGGAGATGATATTGAGGTTGTTAATAGTTATAGCTTGCTCGGTTCCATAATCAACACCCTTGGTACCAACAATCAGAAAACAAAAGAGGAACTGCATTAGGTAGATCTGCTGTCAGGGACTTCTCCAGAGTTCTGAGAAGTAACTGTATTAATCTGGAGTCTAAGGTATGCCTGATCCAGGCCATGGTCTTTGTAATTATTTGCTATGCGTCAGAGAGTTGGATAATGAGTAAGGATGACAGGAAAGATTGATGTCTTTGAATTGTGGTGCTGGAGAACACTCTTAAACTTACCATAGACTTATAAGACAACAATTAGGTCTGTCTTGAAGAGGGTGAAACCAAGTTTCTCCTTGAAGGCTAGGATTTTAAAGCTCCATTTCACATACTTTGAGTACACGGCCAGAAGAGACCAATCTTTGGGGAAGAATATGATGTGAAGGGATAATGTAGGAGAAAAATGTCACGGAAGAACTGGATCGATATCGATACTAGGGCAGTGGGTGTAGGTGTGTCAGGGTTAGTGAGACTGGCTTAGGACAGGACAGGCTTCAGAACTGTGTAGGGTTGCTATGAGTCACAGATGCCTCAATGGCACATAACAACAACATGATCTGCCTCCACTGTATAAAAAATGTGTTCTGGCCAGCTCTTTCTAAATCTTTCACTTTTCTTGTCTTGTGACGGGTATTTACAAGAGCCTTTCAACTGTTAGTCTGTAGCAATTTATTCTATAGATTTTAGATTGCCAACCTATAAACTAGCAGATTCCTATAGCTTGCTGTCTGATCTGCAGATTTCGGATTCATCATCTCTGACAACCCCGTGAAACAGCAAGTGTTTAGTCTTCTACTTGCTTCACAAAATCTAGACTTCCCAAGCCCCACAATGACATGATTACTTACTCAAAATTGCACAAACCAATCGCTTAAAAAAACTAATTTTTATGTGTATATTTATATGTAAATTACTGGTTTTGCTTCTCTAGAGAAGCCATACAAAGACACCAATAATGGATATTCTGCTATTTGGTATTATTTATTTTGAACAGGAATCTTGCATTTTCATTTTTAAAAATCAAATGTGCCTTCTAAGGAAGACTAGTTACTACAATAGAATCTAAAACCAATTTTTAAATTAAAATACAAAGTCTTAAAGCATAAAAAATATTATTAGATTTGAAGTTTCCTAACATGAGTGCTTTGGGGATGTGTTTCTTTCTATGTATCTCTTTAAAATGCAATTAGATTTCTGTAACGTTTCTTCCATCTTCATTGGCATTTAAATCATAAACATAATTTAACTATCATTTCTACAGATAAAAACAGCCAAAATTCAAAATATACTTTATATTTTTTCTGTCCCTTGTAAATCTCATAAAGAAAATGTACAAAGAAAATATGTATAATTAGAAAAATCAAAGGGTTTATTTAAAGATATACAATTTTCAATAATAATGACAGTTGATATTTCTTAATGTGAACTGGCTTACGTTGGGTTGTGAGAAGGTTTGAATAGGTGAAATAGATTATCTTTCAAATTCGAAATAGTGAGATTGAATAAGTGCTTTTAAAACTCTTGTAAAATGTTTCTGTGTGTACAATTCAGGTTATAGATAGCATTTTTTAATACTCATTACCACCCCATCCCCAATTTCATATTCTTAGCGACATTACAATAAACTATTGAATAAAAATGATCTTACAGGATTTATGCCAATGACTCTAAAAATATAAAATGTTGTATAAACCTTGAGACAGACATGTTGAAAGTTCATGAACAAAGAAAGCTTCTTCAGAAGCAATTCCATTTATATATATATAAATGCTATGTATTTTTGTAGATCAAAAATATAAAAATAAGACGTCAACAACACTACAGAAAGAAATGGTATTTTATCAACCTAGTTTCTTTTATTTATTCAATGATCTTTACCATATCAGAAATTGTGAGGATGGCACAAGATAGGGCAAAGCTCAGCTCTCTTGTTCATATGGTTGCCAAGTCATAACTGACTCCCCAGACCTAAGAACAACGTTAGATTAAATTGCTCAAATAGGGTGATGGTTAGTCACTCTGAAAGAGAAATTTTCAGTTCTCATTCCTTGTGAAACAATTCTAAAAGAGTAATAGTGATTCACTTATAGTTTCTGATTATTATTATTTTTTTTTTGCCTCTTCCTGTCTGTACCTACCTATTGCTGTAGCATCTATAGCTGTGAAATTTCTACTTGGAAAGCTGGCAAATGGCCGTATTCCAAAACTTACTGCCAATATAAATTAATATGTACCATAAGAGCTAACCCCAGTAGTAAATGAGTACAGTCTCTTGGGTTGTTTTTATGAAAGAATCTTGAAGTAAAATTGAATACCTCTGGCTCTCATACAGCACACATGAAAACACTATGCCTTTAGTGTTGTCCCTCATGACAATGCACTAATTCACTCTAAATGCTTCTAATTCCTATTTTAGAAAAAAATAAAAAGCCAGCAAAACAGAGAATGAGGAAAAAGACACCCACATTTAATATAAAAGTATATGAATGTTTTTTAAAACAGGATACTTTCTTAAATTTTTATCTACTTTATTCCTACATAGAGATATAATCATATAATTAATATTTGAGGATAACTTTTGAACTCTAAGAAAATATAACTATGATATTCTGATTATTAAATAGTATGAAATGTTATGAAACATTTAATAAAACCTAGTAATAAAATATAATTATTATAATATAATTAATAGAATATAAACATAATATAAAATATTATACTATTTTTAATTAGAAATTTCTTTTCTACATATCATATTTTCTTCTTGAATTTTAGATTATTTTTTAATGTTGACCTTACATACTTCATACTTATATTCAACAGAACAAAAAAACCCATTTTTTCTTTAGAGTTAGAAATAGTTCTTTAGTGATATTCCCAATGATTTTATATCCTTAGTCGTATTGGCTTTTGGAAGTCCATTGTAATGATTTATCTGCTTTTTATTTTTAACTTTTTCCTGAATTCAACAATATTTTCTTCAAAATAATACATTGCAATATTTATTAGAAAGTAAAGCTATATAAAGTTTTCTTATTCTATCTACCCATACATTTGGTAATCTGTTTAAAAGAAATATATGATTAAGCTTTATGTGTAAGACAACAGCTCAGAATAATAAGAACATTGCAAAGAGGACTTGGGGGGAGAGGTAAATGTGCAGCAATGAATGAATATTTTTTAAAAAGCAAAAGAGTGAACGGAGGGCAGGGAAGGGAGGGAGGGGAGTAAAAATGTGCAATAATGTATAAATAAAAATCTAACTTTTCTGTAAAACCATTAAAATCACAATTAAAGTAAAAATGTTACTCTAAAAATTTGATAATCAATGAAGATATTATTTCCTAACTCCATGACAGTTGAGATCTAATTATTAAATTCATGACTTCTCATGTAATGGATGAAAATACACCTTTTTCAAATACACATTATAAATCCTAACCTCTACATTGATGACTAAAGCCATTGCACACTAGAAATATGTTGTCTTTTTATGTTAATGAAACAAGGTTAGCATAGAATATTTTTCAAATCAATATCTTTTAAGATATTACAATTAAGCAAGGAAGCAAAAGAAGCAGAGATAGGGGAAGATAGTTACCGAAACACACAATAACTGTCCCAAAACAAAGAGATGAGTATTTTCCTCCATAGAGGACAATGAAAGAACTCCTACAGGAATCATTACCCTGAATTTTGAGATCTCATCTCACAAATTGTGAGAAAATGAAATTTTGTTTCTTAAGACGTCATTTTTAGTACTTTCCTTAAAGCTACTCTCAGTGACAAAATAAGACTAATTAAAAGCACAGAAAGTAGTGGTCATTTATTATTTCCATTATTTGTTAATCATTTGGATTAATACTCATTTGTTATTGTTTTATTGTGCGTCATCTACTTGATTAGAGTTCATAGTAACCCTGTGAATGGCTCTGAAACTTACTCTAATCTGAGCCAACTTCACCATCTCTGATACATCTGACATTTATTGCCACAGTCACTAAGTCAATCTATCTGATCAGGGTCTTTCTCTCTTCTTCTTTCTCCACCATTCTAAACATGATGTCCTTCTTCAAAGACAATATGCCTATCCTATGTGAGACAGAGCTTGAAAATCCTTGCCTCCAAAGAGAAACTTGGTTTCTCCTTCTAGAACAAACTTGTTAGATCTTTTGGCAGTACATGGTATGTTTAAAACTCTTCTCCAATACAACTCAAAAACATTAATTCTTCCTCATCATCTTTAGTCAAGCACTTGAGAAGACCATGGCCTGCTTCAGGCATAGTTTAAATGAAAGACTGGCATCATGGCTCTTTAGCCATGGAGAGTTCCTTGACAACAGATAGCCCCTAATGTAATCCTTTCTTCTTGTAGATATTACTGTTTGTAGATTCAGTTGAGTTCCATATGATTCATGGGGACTCTATGAATGATAGATCTAAACTCTATCCTATCTTATGCCATCCTAGTATTTTCTGATATAGTTGAGCCCATTACTGCAGTCACTATGTCATCTATCTCATAAAGGTTTTCCTCTCTTTTACGTACCCTCCACATTTACAGAAATTTTCTAAGGAATTGATTCTTCTAATAATAAGTGCAAAGAATGAGATGAAGCTTTGTCATCTTAGACTCCAAAAAGAATCCTGGAGGCTATATTCTGGAGATATATCTTCAGGATATATCTGTTTGTTCTTTTGGTAATCCATGGAATATTCAGTACTCTTCTCCAAAACCACAGCTCACAGGTGTCAATTCACCTCCAGCTCTCAGAAGATTATTGAAAAGACCATAAACTGAATCTGGTCCACCTTAGTCTTCAAAATGATATCATCACTATTCAGTAATTTGTCACAGTCCTTGACTGCAGACTTTCTAAATGCAATACATTTGCTGAGTACTGGTACCAAGGGTATTGATTGTGGGTCTAAAGAATATGAAGTCCTTGTTGTGGACTCAGGGTGGGGGTTGGGGGAGTTGGGATTATATAACAAGGAAATATTTTTTTCTTCTTCCAAAAGAAAGACGAATTGGAGGGGAGGGGTGGGCAGGGAGGAAGTTGTGCAACAGTTAATGGATGAGGAAAAAAATTAAATGGAAAGAATATGTGATATATATATATGTTGCATTAAAAATCATTAATAAAGAACAGTTTAAAGAAAAGAAAATGAAGTCCTTGATAATTATAATCAGTCGTGAGAATTTTGATGTCTTCTTTTTCTTAAAAAATGATGTTTTATACTGGTTTATTTGCAAAGCTCATATACATTGTTTTTCACACCAATCGTTTCCCATTTCCCTCCACCCATCAAATTGTACGAACCTACAATTAACACCCCTTCCTCCCCTCACCCATCCTCACTCTACTGCTCCCACCTTTTTTCTTTCCCTTGGATCTTAATACTCATTCTGCAAAAAAGGTCTTATATAGTATTTGCCCATATGGAACTGAGTTAGGTCAGCTAGCATAATGGTCTTCAGTCCCTCCCAAGTTAGGCAGTAATTTACAAAATCATTGCTGATTTATGCTGCATAGTAATTCCATTGTATGAATGTACCATAATTTCTCAATCCATTAGATTGTGTTTGGACATTTGGGCTGTTTTCATGTTCTTGTGATGTTGAATGACACTTCTATAAACATTGGTGTAAATGTCTCTGTTTATGCTTCACTTCTCATTCTCTCAGGATATATTCCAAGCACTGGAATAGGTGGAAAATATGGGATTTTTATGTTCAGCTTTCTGAGGAAACATCAAACTTCCTTCCAGAGTGGTTGTATCATTTTACAATCCCACCAACAACGTAGAAGGGTTCCTATCTCTCCACATTCTCTCCAACATTTATTATTTGCAGTCTTGTTAAACTTTGCCACTGCAACTGGAGTGAGAGGGTATCTCATTGTGGCTTTGATTTGCATCTCTCATTGTCAGTAATTTTGAGGATTTCTTCATGTCTTTGTTAGCCATCCAAATATCTTCCTTTGTGAAAATTTTTTCTATGTCTTTTGCCCATTTTGTATTTGAGTTATCAAGTTTCTCTTTTGGAGACCCTATAGGATTCTGTAAACTTTTGGTAAGAGACTCTTGTCTGAAATGATACTGCCAAATGCTTTTCCCTAGTCTTTAGGTTTTCTTTTCACTCTGTCAGAAATTTTTTTTGATGCACACAGGGATTTAATATTTTTTTTTTCATAAATAAACCGACATTTTTTATGAAATTGACAAAGTATACATAATTATGATAGCTGGAACAAATAAAAGAAGCCACCAGTAGTTGAACCAGGATTTAATATTTTGATATCTTGTTGATGTTGAGATACAATCCAAACTGAAAGCTGATTTTCTGAAGCAAGTGTTTCAGATCCTCCTCACTTTCAGCAAGCAAGGTTATGTCATCTGCATAATGCAGGTTCTTGATGACTCTTCCTTTGGTCATAACACCACATTCTTCTTCATGAACTCCAGATTCTTGAATGATTTGTTCAGGATATATATTGAATAGGTATGTAAAAAGGATACAACCCTGGTGCAAACCTTTCCTAATTTTAAACCATGCATTATTCCATTCCTCTTTTGAGACAACTTCCTGGTCTAGATATAGATTTTGCTTAAACACAATTATGTGCTCTGGATTCTTATTCTTCTTAATGCTAGCCATAATTCCCATGTAGTCAACTGTCCTATTCTTCAGTGTATCTATTTGCCATATGAATATCTTCCTCTGTGAAAATACTTCCTATGCTTTTTGCTGTTTTGTAACTGTTTTATAATTTTTTTCCTTGTGGAGGCACTGGAGGAATTTTTATATTTTGATATGATATCCTTGTCTAAAATGGTATTACTAAGTGTTTTTCCCAGTCTGTAGGTTTGGGAATCCTCCACACCCCACTTTATTGAATAAAGCTTTTGATGCATACAGGGAATTAATCTTAAGAAGATCACATTCATCAACTTTATTCTTTTCTGATTGTGCATTTCTGGCTGTATTTGGCTGTCTCTTTATACCATACACCAGACCATCTAAGCTTGATCCCAGTTTGTCTCTGATGAACTTTATGGTTTGGGGCTTTACAAGCAGGACTGTAATCTATCTTGAGTTTATTTTTGTGTATTGTGTGAGATGTGGATTCCGTTTCTGCTTTCTTTAGGTAGCAGTCCAGTCTTGCCAGCACCATTTGTTGAGAGGTTGTCATTTCCCCATTTGATAGGTTTTATTTCCTTGTGGAATATCAGTTGACCATATATAGCTGGGTCTATTTCTGGGTTCCGAATTCTATTCTATTGTTCTATATTCATGTCATTGTAAAATACCATGCTCTTTTGGTTACTACCACTGTATGGTAGGTTTTGAGGTCAGGGAGTGCTATGCCTCCCACTTCACTTTTGTTTTTCAAAAGTTATTGCTTATTCAGAATATCTTTCCTTTCCAAATAAACTTGACAATTTCTCTTTCAATCTCCTTGAAAAATAAATTTGGTATCTGTATTGAGAGTACATTGAACATGTAGATTGCTTTTGATATGATAGTCATTTTCACAATATTGAGTCTTATACATGAAGAAGGGAATTTTTTCATTTGTTTAGGTCTTTTCTTGTGTCTTGTAGAAATGTTTTACAGTTTTCTTTGTATTTCTAGTTAGGTTAACTCCCATATATTTCATTTTGTGGTTGGCTATTGTAAATGGTATTGCTTTCTTGGTTTCCTTCTCTGAGTTTTCTTTGCTACTGTAGAGGAATCCCACTGATTTTTGGATATTGGCCTTACATCCTGCCACTCTACTAAATGGTACTAACAACTAGCTCTAGCAGTTTTTGTTGAGTCTTTGGGGTTTTCTTTGTACACTATCATATTATCTGCATACAGCAATTGTTTAACCATCTCTTTGCCAATCTGGATATTATTATTTCCTTTTCTTGTCATATTGCCCTAGCAAGCACTTATAATACAATACTGAATACAGAAATGGTGATATTAGGCAGTGGACATCCTTGCTGGTCCCTGTTTACAAGGAAAATGTTTTTAGTCTTTCTCCATTGAGAATCATATTGGTAATTATACATATACTTTTCACTATTTTGAGGAAATGTCCTTATATTCCAATTTTGCTGAGTGTCTTTTTCAGGAAGGGGTGTTAAATTTTGTTAAATACCTTTTCTGTGAGAATTGCTAAGATCTCATGGTTTTATTATCTGCTTTGTTAACTTATTGAATTATGTTGATTGTTTTTCTTATGTTAAACCATCCATGAATACCTGTTATAAATTCCACTTGGTCAAGATGAATTTTTTTTAAGTGTGCTTTTGGATCTTCTTGACTAGGATTTTGTGAAGGATTTTTGCATCTATATTCATGAGACATATTGTCTGTAGTTTTCTTTGTGGTAGTATCTTTGTCTGATTTTGGTATTAGGATTAAACTTGTTTCATAGAATGACTATGGAAATGTTCTTTCTTTTTCTATTTTTTGAAATAAAGTAGAATTGGTGATAGATCCTTTCTGAATGTTTGGTAAAATTCATTTATGAAGTCATGTGGTCTAAGACTTTTATTATGGGGAAGTCTTTTCATGACATGTTCAATTTCTTCTTTTGTGATGAGTCTGTTCAAGTGTTCTATATCTGTCCTTGTAAATCTGGGTAGGACATGAATTTAAAAGAATTTGTCCATTTATTCTAGAGTTTGGTGTTTTGGGTTTTTTTGTTTGTTTGGTTGGCTGTTTTTTAATTTATCAGGGTATAGCTTTTCCAGTCTTCTGATTTTTGTCAATTTAATTTCATCTGATTATGTTGTGATGTCAATTCTGTTATTTCTTAATCGAGTTATCTGTGTCTTCTCCCCTGTCTTTTATTGTTTTCCATTGGTTTGTCAATTTTATTGACTCTTTCCAAAAATCAGCTCAAGTCTCTTATAGATTATTTCAATTGTTTTTCTGTTTTGTATTTCATTGATTTCAATTTTTATCCTTGAAATTTCTTTTCTTCTTGAAGCTGTAGGATTAGATTGTGGTTCTTTTTCTACTTGATATAAGTGTGGAGTTTGAGAATCTGTTTGTGTTTGTTTGGGTTTTTTTTCTTTCGTTTTAATGTATGTTCCAATTCATTGAACTGCCCCCCTGAGAACTGCCTTAGCTGTATCTCAGAGGTTTTGGTATGTTGTATTTTCATTTTCATTTGTTTCAAGAAACTTTTTAAATTCATTCTTTATTTCTTTTTATAAACCAATTCTGTTCTAGCAGAGAGTTATTTAGCTTCCACATTGATGGTGTTGTAAATTTTGTTTTTTATTTATTCTCTTGTGGTTAATTTCTAGTTTTATGGCACTGTAGTCTGAGAAGATACTTTGTATTATTTCAGTGTATTTTAATTTATTGAGGCTTGCTTTGTGTCCTAATATGTTACTGATTCTTGAAATGTACCATGTGTACTTGAGAAGAAATTGAATTTTCTCAGTGCAGTATCATGAATACACACACAAGGTCAAATTGGCTGATCATATAGTTTAGGTCTTCTCTATCTTTGTTCAGTTTCTTTTGAGTCGACCTATGCTTTGGTGATAGTGGATTGAAATCTCCTACCACTATTGTAGCACTGTCTATTTCTTTCTTCAATTCTGTTAAATAGTGTTTTACGTATTTTTCGTGTCTATCATTTGGTGCCTAAATGTTTACAAAGGTTATGCCTTTTTGGTCCATTGTGACTTTTATGTTATGCTCTTCTTTATCTTTTATGATGGTTTTCATTCTAAAGTCAATTTTATAAAAAATTAGTATTACCACTCCTGCTTTTTTGTTTGTTTGTTGGTTGGTTTTGGTTTTTTTAAATTTTTTTTTAATCCATGCTGCTAGTCTCTTTTTCTCTTACTTGGTGTATATACTGCATTCACATTAAGTGTGATTATTTTCAGGCCAGATTTTATCATTGCTATCTTGTTATTCATCTTTTTCTGTTGTTTCTCGTTATTACAGTCCATGTACTTTCCTTAGGTGTCTCCATTTGAAGAACTTCACTTAAATTTCTTGTAGTTTTGGCCTTGCTTTCACAAATTCTTTATGTTCTCTCTTTTATACAAAGAGTCTAATTCTCCTTTCTATTTGATAGAGAGCTTTGTTGAGTATAGTTTCCTTGGCTGGCAATTTTTTCCTTTCAACTTCTTATAATGACATCCATTGTCTTCTAGCTTGCATGGTTTCTTCTGAGAAGTCAGAACTTAATCTAATTGTTTCTCCTTGTAGGTTTTTCTCATACTGCTTTTAGTATTCTATCATTATCTTTTAATTTGTAGAATTTGACTGTGAATGTCTTCATGTTTTTTTGTTCTTTTTGGGTCTAGTGTATTTAGTGTTCACTGTGCTTGTGGAATATGGATTTCCCTGTTCTTCAAAATACCTGGGAGGTTTAGTTCTAATAGAAAATCCACAATTTTCTCAGTGATTTTCCTGTCTTTGCCCTGTTCTGGAATTCCAGTCATATGTATGCATTTCCTTTTGATGTCAGCCCACAGGAGTCTGATTTTCTTCATTTCCTTTATATCTCATCTCTGATTTTTCTTTTAATATGTTTCCAGTAAGATTTTTATCCTACAGATCACAGATTCTCTGTTTTATCTCTTCATTTATACTTTTTTGTTCTAGCCACATATTAGACATTTCTGTCATTTCTGTCTTGATATTCTGGATTGTATTTTCATGCTTTTCTCTTATTTCCAGTACTGTGTAGCCTGCACCCCTTTTGAGGTGTGACGATTTTTTAAGTTCTCATGCCTCTTTATCTATACTATCAATTCTTGCTTCCATTTTTTTTCTCCCCATAGCTGTTCAAGTTGTTCTTCATCAATTCATTTCTTCTGTTTTGTTGCCTTTAAGGTATTTGCTCTCTTATTTGTTATTCCATTATTTGCATCTTCTTCTGTAGCTGTTCAAATATGCCCACATCAAAGTATTTCTTCTGGTTCTTTCTAAGGTATTCATTGAGTCTGCTTATTTAGAATAAGGGTTATTTTGTTTTCTACTGATGACTGAAGCAGTCTGCTGCTTTCTTCACATTATGTGACTCTTAGTAGATATTAGGTCATTATAGCTGGATAGTAACCCAGCATATCTCAATATTTTGTGAAGGACCTGTATATTTGTGCTTCCTTCTTAGTCAGACAGCAGTTTTTGTCCCAAAGTACCTGAATAGCAAAACAGGAAGCTTGTTTTTCCCTTCCAGTAGTGTAGCTAAATAGCAATCTTTCTCCTCAAAGTACCAAGCTTTGTCTTGTCATTCATTTCTAGTTTTATGACATTGTGATTTGAAGAAATACTTTGTATTATTTCAGTATTTTTAAATTGTGAGGCTTGTTTTGTGCCCTAATATGTGATAAATTCTGGATAATGTACCATGTGTACTTGTGAAGAAAGTGAATTTGGGCACAGTACTCAGTACAAGGTTAAATTGGCTGAATGTACAGTGTATATTTTCTGCATCTTTTTAAGTTTTTTTAGTTGACCTATCCTTTGGTGATAAGTGGTGTATTAAAATTTCTTATCAATTGTGGTACTATTTCTTTCTTCAATTCTGTTAACCTTTGTTTTATGTTTTTTTGCAGGTCTATCATTTGATAGAAGAATGTCTATCTGTGTTTCATTGATTATGCAAAGGCATTTGACTGTGTGGATCATAACAAACTGTGGCTGACTCTGAGAAGAATGGGAATCCCAGAACATTTAATTGTGCTAATGCGAAACCTATACGTGGACCAAGAGGCAGTAGTCAGAACAGAACAGGGGATCACTGCATGGTTCAAAATTGGGAAGGGTGTACCCCAGGGATGCATCCTGTCTCCATACCTTTTCAACATGTATGCAGAGCAGATTATTCGAGAGGCTGGGCTCTATGAGGAGAATTGTGGGATCAGGATTGGTGGAAGATCTAGTAACAATCTGCCTTATGCAGATGACACAACGCTGCTTGCTGAAACTGAGGAGGACCTTATGCACTTACTGTGAAGTGTCAAGGACTGCAGCCTTCAGTATGGACTGAGGCTCAATGTCAAGAAGACAAAGATTCTCACCACTGGACCAATTGGCAGTGTCAGGATTGATGACGAAGAGATTGAGAGTGTTCACAGCTTCGGTTTGCTTGGCTCCACAGTCAACACTCTTGGCACCAGCAGTCAGTAAATCAAAAAGCGTATTGCGATGGGAAAGTCTGCTGTTAGGGACCTCTCTAAAGTACTCAGGAGCAACAGTGTCTCTCTGGAGACTAAGGTGCACATGATACAGGCCATGGTATTTGCAATCGCTTGCTATGCCTCAGAGAGTTGGACAATGACTAGGGAGGACAGAAGGAGAGTGGATGCTTTTGAGCTGTGGTGCTGGAGAAGGGTACTGAATTTACCATGGACTGCCAGGAAAACAAACAGATTCATCTTGGAGAGGATTAAACCAAGCTACTCCTTGGAGGCAAGGATTCTGGGGCTTTGTCTGACATACTTTGGACATGTTGCCAGGAGGGACAGGTCCTTGGAGAGGGACATCATGCTTGGGAGGGTGGAGGGACAGCGCAGGAGGGGAAGACCCTCTATGAGATGGATTGATTCGGTGACTGGGGTAATCGGGATGGGTGTGTCAGAGGCGGTGCGGTTGGCGCAGGATAGAGCAGGGTTTCGGGCTGTTGTGCATAGGGTCGCTATGAGTCGGAAAGGACTCGAGGGCACATAACAAGAACAACATTATTTGGTGCATAGTTGTTGACCGAAGTTATGTCTTCTTGATCTACTGTTCTTTTAATCATTATATAGTACCTTCCTTATCTTTTATGGTGATTTTTATCCTGAAGTCTATTTTGTCAGAGATTAATATTACCACACCTGCTTTTGTTTTGTTTTTGTTTGTTTGTTTGTTTTATTTTGTTCGTTTTTTGCAAATGGTCTTTGCTTGTTATATGTTTCACCAAGCCTTTGATTTTGAGTGTATCTTACTCTTCATTTCTTAAATGCGTTTCTTGTAGACAAAATATTGATTTTTTAAAAATACATTCTTCTACTCTTTTTTCTCTTGATTGATGCATTTAATCTACTCACATTAAGTGTGATGACTGACAAGCAAGGATTTATCATTGCCATTTTACTGTGTTTCATTTTTATTGTTTCTGGTTTTCATTTTCATTTGGTGTGAAGGATTTATCTTAAACTTCTTGTATATTTGGTCTTGTTTTAACAAATTCCTTACATTTCTTCTTTTATCTAAAGAGCCTAATTTCTCCATACTTGATGGAGAGTTTTTCTGGGTTCAGGATTCATGGCTGGGAGTTGTTCTTTCAACTTTCTCTACATGCTGTCCCATTATCTTCTCACTTGCATAGCTTCTACTGAAAACTCAGAACTAAATCTAGTTACTTTTCCTTTGTAGGAGACTCTTTTATTCTCTTGCTGCTTTTAGTATTCTATTCTTATCTTTTACAGTGGATATTTTGACCATGATACATCTTGATATTTTTCTGTTTAGGTCTAGTCTATTATGTATTCATTGAGCTTCTTGAATGTGTATTTTCTTGTTCTTTATAATGCCTGGGGAGTTTTCTTCTAATATATCTTTCATAATTTTCTCAGTGATGTCCCTCTCATATTCTGGAATTCCAATCATATGTATTTTGTTCTTTTTGATGTCATTCCATATTATTCTCTTGAATTCATTTTCTTTATCTCTCATCTTTAATTATTCTTCTAGTATGTTTCCATTGAATTTCTTGTCTTTAAGATCACTGACTTTGCTCTACCTCTTCTGTAACAGAGGAACTTCTATCCATTTTTCTTTGTCTATGCAAAAGCATTTGACTATATGGATAACAACAAACTGTGGTTAACAATGAGAAGAATTGACACCCCAGAACACCTGGTTGTGCTCATGTGAAACTTATTCTTGGACCATGATGCAGTCCTTAGAACATAGCAAAGAAACACTACATGCTTCAAAATCAAGAAATGAGTGTGTCAGGGATATGTCCTCTCTCTATATATTTTTATCTCCTCTCTTTAGGCACAAGAGATCACTCAAGAGACAGGGTTTTCTGAGGAGAAATGTGATAACAGGATTAGAGGAAGAGTCACCATCAACCTGTGTTATGCAATTGACACAAGCTACCTTGTCATATTGGAAGCAGAAGTGGCATTCACTTCCTAAACAACATGCATCCAGAAACTTTACCAACTTTGATAAATGTAGATAATTATAGAAAGACTTCAGGCCTATTGTTCATAGGTTCACTATGAGTCATGAGTCATGTTCTACTCAAAGGAAATCAACAATGACAACAACTCCTTATCATAATTGAGGAGGACCTGAGAGGTTTACTGAAGAAGTTCAAGGACTACAGTCTTCAATATGGGTTGAAATGCAATGTCAAAGACAAAGATTTTCGTCACTGTACCTGTTAGTAGCATCTAAAAAGGGGGAGAATAGATTGAGATTGTTAACAATTTCAGATTGCTCCATTCCATATTCAACACTCTTGGCAGCATCAGTCAAGAAATCAAAACACGAATTGCATTGAGAAAATCTGCTTTCAGAAATCTCTCCAGTGTCCTCAAAGAACAACCATGTAAGTCTAGAGACTACGTTGTGCCTGATTTAGGCCATGGGCTTCACAGTTACTTATTATGCATCAGAAAATGCTGGGAAATGTGTGAGGCTGGCCCAAGAAAAAATCAATATCTTTGAGTTGTAGTCCTGGGGAAGAGTATTGAGCATCTCATGGACTGCCAAAAGAATAAACATTTTTTGTCCTGGAGAAGGTGAAATCAAGTGACTTCTTGGAGACAAGGATTTCGAAGCTTTGTCTGACATAATTTGAGCATGTTCCAGCGAGACCAGCCTTTGGAGAAAGATATCATTATTTGTGGGGTAGAGGGATAGAGCAGGAGATAAAGACCCAAGGGGAGATGGATTGAAACAGTAACTAAAGTAATGGGTGCATGTATATGGAGATAGTGAAAACTGACCTAGGGTAGGACAGTGTTCAGAGCTATTATGCATGGGGTTGCTATAAATCACATTTGACTAGATGGCGTGTAAGAACAACAAGATGATGGCATTGCTACATATAGAGTGTCAATGACGTTACCCTTAACTTGAAGTGTATGTGGGAAAAAAATTGGCTATTTTTATATTTCAATGACAAAATTACCAGCATTTTTATATGGTTTGAATTAAGTTAAAAAGAGAGTAAAGGAAAAAGGAGTTAAAGATCAATTTGCTTATTTCAGACTGATTGCAATGTTGGAGTTATTAATTTGCTGGCATGGTGGATATTGTGGATGAAACAACTTTGATAGTAGAAGTTAAGTGTTGTGTTTATCGTGGGAGCTTCGAAAGCTTGTCACAATTCTAAATATAGACATTCAATGAGAAAAAAAGAGTTAATGAAATTGCAGTTTAGAAATACTTTAGGATTTGAGATCTGTATTTTGGAAACAGTATTTTTTGTTTGTTTGTTTTTACTTTTCCTTTTGTGTTATTTAGCATATTGTTAATATCATTATACTAAAGTCAACATTTAAAAAGTAATAAAAATGAAAAAACTAAAATATTGAATTTACTAATGAAATATTGTGAGTAATATTTTAGTAATCTTAGAGATGTTATTATGGAATACACCTCAATATAAGAAAACAAAAAATCCCCACCACTGGACCAACAGACAACATCATGATAGATGGCAGAAATATCTTGCTTAAATTCATAATAAATACCCTTGGTACTAGCAGTCAGGAAATCTGGAGACACAAAGCACTGGGAAGTCTGCTGTCAGGCATTTCTCCAAAGTCTTGAATAGCAATGATATCAGTTTAATGACTACAGTGCACCTGATTCAAATCACAAATTTTATAAACACCTGCTATGTATCTGAGAGTTGGACAATGAATAAAGATGACAGATAAGTGTTGAATATCTCATGGGCTGCCAAAAGGGGAAAAAAAGTATAAATAGATATGTCTTGGAGAATGTGTAACCAGAATGTTCCTTGGAGGCAAATATGGTGAAAATTCATGTCATTGATTTTGAACATGTTTTTTAGCAGAATATTCGCTGGGGAGGGACTTCATGTATAAAAAAACAGAAGGTCAGCAAAGGATATAGAAACCTTGAAAAAAGATTAATTCGTACAGAGTCTGTGGTAATTGACTCAAATGTGTGAAGGATGATAACAATGGTACACATAACTCAGTTCTACTGGTTATAGGATTACTATGAGGCATACAGACTTGATGGCATTTAACAACAGCTATTATTCAGACATTTCTTATCTATTAAGCTATGCATAAAATAGAATACTATATGGTATTGTGGTGTCAATTGTTTATTACTCAAAATTACTTTCTTACCATTTATTGACTCTGGCATTCCCACTTAGATGAGTAGGAGCATGTGAATAGGGTGTGCTAGTCTATTTAGAAGATGATTGACTAATTTTGCCATTAAACTGAACTGATTCAGCAACATAAATTGAGACTATCATCACAGTAAAGAAGGAACAGAGAATGAAATGTATGCCCTTTGGTTCAAAGATTAGCCAGGCCTACAAAAGAACAGCACCACACACAGCTGAAAACTATAGACTCAATGTGAGAATGAGTTTACCTGGGACTACTACTCTAGAAAACCAGAACTAGGTGTCTTTGTCCATACTTGCTGGAGAACTTGGGGATGATGCTATAATTTGAAAGACTAAGAGAGTTTGCAGTGCTAAACTAAAGCCACAATGTTCAAGGCTGAATGTCTTGTGAGCAAACCTTAGCAGAACTTTTTAGAGTACTGACTGAAAAATTGTATCCCGTTAGCTTTCCTAATAAACCTGATAGTTGTGAGTAGAGTTCTGTGTAGTTTGTGAGCTGTTGAAATGGATATTCACACAATAAAGCAGTTAAGATTATTGTTGGAATTAGAAGAAATGGGTTCAGAAGTGTGGAGACTATGTCTAACTTCATAGGACTTGGTTTTGTACTATGGATGTTGTTGAAGGAGAGAGTACCCCTTTGTTCAGTTAGTAAAGGTCAGACTCAGCTGTTCTCATGCTGCCCTTGCTTCTTTTACAGGTATATATGCAGAGAATTGTTCATAATATATAGATTTCTGTTGTTATAAGATAATGTGCACAGAGTATAATGTGCAATAGAAAGTATCACAATCATTTTAAAGCCAGATGGTCAAAAAGTAATATATTCTATGAAAACTTTCATTTAGTCAAACTGTGCTCCCCTATTGAAACAAGTTTGGAAGCAGGAGTGGTGTCCAGTTCTGTAAATAGCTTGCCTCGGGAAACCCTATGAGCCTGGAGAAAGGATGAAAGTCACACATTCAAGTATCAAGGACTTTCATTCATAGGATTGCTAGAGTCGCCTACAACTTGACGGCACTTAAAACAACAATTCAAATTTACTGTGGTAAAAATTAGGTCATAATTTATTGCTGGAAATAATTAATTCATTAAAAAATAAAGTCATTTTTATTTTCTTCAATCTCATTTTCACCACTATTGCCCTTTATACTTCGTGTTTAAAATTGTTTCTGCATTATTTTGGTTTTGGTTCAGGTGATTGTGTTTCTGCTCCTGGAATTTACGTTTACTTTCCTATAAATGATAGCCTTTCAAGCAGTTAAGGTCATGGTGAGTTATTTTAGTAGTTAACAACAAAAGCAATAACAGTCTTCTGCTATTTTGGATTTTTTCACCCTTAATAGAAAAATGAAGATTGTGATTTCTTTGCAGCTCAAGTCAGTTGATCCTCAGAAAGAACATATGCTCACAGCAACCGTGGAACTTGAAAAGATTATTGTCTGCACTCAGATATGCCTTCTAATATGAAAATAAACCTGAACACTACAGATAGCTGTAGGAGTTTAAAATGTTTTCGAAATAAACCTAATACAGTAGCCACAAACTATGAGTGTATGTAGGAAGTATAATTACAGAATGTCTTCCTTTGAAGGGTTTATTGTTGTTGTTATTGTTGTTTTATCACTTTATCTGTGAGATTTTTAAGAGCAGCCAGCCAAAGAGAAGCAACACAAATGATATCTATTGCATTATCAACACTTTTTAACTTTTCATGCAATTAGATTGTTTTGATGCATTCGAAATTAATTTAAAATAGTCAGCAAGTTATTTTCATAAAATGTTTAAGTATTTTTTTTTAATTTTCTTTAGGCTATACATAGTAGAACATATGCCAAGTTGTCCAATAGTTCTCAACTTCTTTTTTAAATTGTAGATATTTTAAATTTGTAGATATTCACTCACTCACTGCTCCACTGCTCCTAAGTTTTATTTTATCCCTTGAATTTCTATTGTCACTTTGATTCCTTTCTCTTAGAAAGTACAATTTTCAGGGCAGACTTTCTTATTAATCAGTAAATATTGTTTGTTTTCAAAGGACATCACATGATATTTTGTCTTGAAGTTTAATTTAAATATAAACTTCATTACTATGAGATTGAGACTGTTCACAGCTTTAGTTTGCTTGGCTCCACAGTCAACACTCTTGACACCTGTAGCCAGGAAATTAAAAGGTGTATAGCCATGGGAAAGTCTGCTGCTAGGGACCTCTCCAAAGTACTGAAGAGCAATGGAGTCTCTCTGGAGACTAAGGTGCATCTGATAGGCCATGGTCTTTGCAATCACTTGTTATGTGTCAGAGAGTTGGAATGACTAGGGAGGATAGAAGAATTGATGCCTTTGAGCTGTGGTGCTGGAGAAGAGTATTGCAGGTACCATGGTCTGCTAAGAAAACAAACAGATTCAACCTGGAGAGTGTTAAACCAGGCTGCTCCTTGGAGGCAAGGATTTTGAGGCTTTGTCTGACATACTTAGAACATGTCGTAAGGAGGTCCTTGGAGAGGGACGTCATGCTTGGTAGAGTGGAGGGACAGTGCAGGAGAGGAAGGCCCTCTATGAGGTGGATTGATTCAGTGACTGGGGTAATGAGGGTAGATGTGTCAGAGACATTGAGGTTACACGGGATAGAGCAGAGTTTAGGGCTGTTGTATATAGGGTAGCTATGAGTCGCAAGTGACTCGACAGCACATAATAACAACAGCAACAACAACTATAATATCAATATTTACCCAGCTTTAATGGCTCAAGAAAATCTGGAGTCCAAGAGAAATTTAAATTCTATTTATACTCTTGATCATCATCCTTCAATAGAAGAATTAAAATATTCAACAAAGGTAGTTGAGTAGTGTGTATGTTTAGTTCTCAAGGCAATATAAACGGTATGGTTCCTGGAGACAATTAAGTAAGCATTTTAATTTTTCCTCTAATTTTTTCTTCTTCTCTTGTTCCAGGTAAATAGAGAATATTTATTATATTTTGGATTACTTGTTTCTATACATATCAATTGAAATCCATGTATATTCGCAAGATTTTATGACTCCACTCTATACAGTGGACTAGCAAATAAGCAAAACATAAAGCCTATTAACTGAAACTAAACCATGGTCTTAACCCTCCAAAGCAATCACATCAAGAATTTATCATAGTACATTAGCAGTATCAGCATCTATTCTTGTAGTTGGTGTTATTCTTGTTGCAAAAATAAATAAACAATTAAATAAAAATTCTCTGCAACTCTTAGTTTCTACCTAAGAGACCTTTGGCTTTAAAGAAACAAGCCAGGAAGTAAAAAATCAATTGATACTTTTTTCTTGTTTTAGAAAATTAGATACTTTTATGTTGTTGAAATAAGGCTAGCACCCTTATAAATGTAATAATTTGAACATATACATTTCTGATAATTTAATAAATAGTTTGATGTAATGTGGTAAGACTGCAAAATAAGTCATATAACCAGTGAATGTATCTTTTCGTAGTTTAGCAAGTAACTTCAAATATCTATACAAACACCCTTTATCTTTACTAAATTTGTAAAATGAGTCATTCACTATATTTAGAAATGCATATTCAAGAAGATTCTTTACTAGAAATGGTGATAGTTCTATGTGGTTAATGTAATTTCACTTTGTTGTTGTTGATTGCTCTTGAGGCCAGTACAGCTCATAGCTACCCTATGAAGAAAAGGTCTGAAGCCTTTCTATAACCATCATCATTTACTAAGTTCATAGAGTTTCCAGAGGCATGTTGGTTAGGAAGTGGAACGACTCCTGCTTCTAAATCTGTCTTAAACTGAGAGCTGTCCACCATGGGTAGCCATTATGGTATTTGATACCACAATGGCACAAGATTCAGCATCATCATAGCAAACCCAAGTTACATCAGTACAGCATATTGACAGAAGAGTGTTGTGCTGCTAAGAAGAATGTTCCTCCAAAATATAACAAAAACGACTTGTAAATACAAAGGCCCTCCCTATGCTCTTATTGACTCTAAATAAAGAGGCTTAAATAAACAAAAAATAACACCCAAAACAACAAAAAAACAATAAAGTACATTGTAGTTGTTATGTGCCGTTGAGCTGCCTGAGACGTATAGTGGCCCTATGTATAGCAACCCTGAACTCTTCCCTGTCCAGAACCAGTCTAACTAGTTCCAACACATCAACTCCGATTGCCCCAGATACTGTATCAATCCATCTCATCCAGGATCTATTTCTCCTGTGTTATCCCTCTACTCTTGTGAGCATGATGTTCTTTTCCAAGGACTGGTCTCTCCTGGCCATGTGCTCAAAGTATGTGAAATGGAACTTCAAAATCCTAGCCTCCAAGGACAGACTTGGTTTCTCCGTTTCCAAGGCAGACCAGTTTGTTTTATTGGCAGACTATGATATGTTCAAGACTCTTCTTCAGCACCACAACTCGAAGGCATCTATTCTTCAGTTATCTTTAGTCATAATACAGCTCTCTGAAGTGTAACAAGTAAATGAGAAGACTATGGCCTGGATTAGGTTTACCTTTGTCTCTAGACTGATATCATAGCTTATCAGCATTCTGGAGAGGTCTGTGAAAGCAGACTATCCCATCGCAATTCATCTTTGCTGTCGTGGACCTTTCCAAAGTGCTGAAAAGCAGCAATGTCAGTATAGATACAAAAAAGAAAAGATTTATTGATCATTCCAACATTTTCCCCATCTATCATGATGATGCTTATCAGACAAATTATGAGACATTTTATTTTCTTATGTTACTGTGTAATCTTGAATGAAGATAGTAAACATTAAACTTCATCACTAAGTGATTGTAGTCTTTTGTAAGTAAAGTAGTAGTATTTGTGTGTCCAACATTATTGATGAGTCTTCTTCCAAACCTGACACCACATTTTTCCCCTCATATAATTTAGTTTCTTAAATTGCTTGCCCAGAATACAGATGTCATTAACAGAGGTGGCCTTGTCAGGAATATGATTTTAATTTTACTATAATTTTTGGTAACTCTGTAGTCTCCCTAGTTATTAAAAGTAAACCAAACAAAAAAAACAGAATAAAAGAAAATAAAAATACCCACAGACGTAAAATATCCCAGGATCTTGATCCCATTATATGAAGATTGAGAAAGACTGCTCTGTTTTGAAAGGGAGTGATAGTTTTTTAGGGAAAAATAAACTGAACTAGTCTAGCTTCACAACATCTTCATTTTACTCTAAAACTTTTCTCCTGTGATCTCTTTAATAGGGATTTGTTGTTTGTTCTTTTTTGGTTTTTTTTTAATTGACTAAAGATGTCAAATTTTTTCTCTGTCTGTGTTTATTTTGTGTATTACGTTTTTGGTTTCAGGAAAGTTGAAGAAACGTGCATGATGTTTTCTTGTGCAGCTAACTCTAAAAAATAAATTCAATTATAAATTGAAGGAAGGAGGAGTGGCGTCCACTTCCATAATAGCTTGCCTTCGGAAACCCTATGAACCTGGAGAGAGGATGAAAGTCACCCAAGCGTTAAGGACTCTCCTTCATAGGGTCGCTATGAGTCGCCTGTGACTCGACGGCACTTAACAACAACAACAACATAAATTTTCTGGTATTTTTCTCATTAAAAATGGTATTAATAACATATGTTAAGTTACTTAATATCTGAACTATAATTTTTTATTTTCAACTTGATTATAAATTTGTGTGTAGAACATAGAAACTCATTTTTTATTTATATATAAATAGAAACATATATATGAATAAGAAAAATAGATATAAAATTATATGTGACTTTGTATGCATGATCATATTTCTTAGTTGTATCAACTTCCAAAGATAATAATGAATAAATATCATGTCCTTATTTTAGTTTCTAAGTGTAATTCTTAGAACAATTATAAGAAGAGAAAACAACATTTTTTGAAGAAGTGATTGATTCAATGACTGAGATAAGGAAAATCAATCTATGCCTAGAGCATATTTTAGAAGGTAAGGAAACATTTGGAGTGTTTTGGCAAAGAAATATAAAGAAATTAGGAATGTTAATATCATAGGAATAATTCTACATAACTTTCAATGTTAACAATTGGGAAAATAAAAGTTTCAAAAAAGGCTCAAGGTTTGGAGGGAATCCTGCATGGAGAGAGGGAGGTGGGGCCAGGGTTCTTTAGGCACTCATGGAGAGATCCACCCCAGTCCTACCCATCCATGCCATGAAGGTATGAAAACTACGAGTCCCAGCGGTTCGCGGGTGAACACCATCTATAAATTTTGTGATATACCAAATCTATAGGATTTATCAACCTCCCCTGAAAAACTCATGTAACATTGAGAAGTAAGTTACTTTGGGGAACAAACTACTCTCTGTCCTGACCATGTGGGTCACACTAACTCAAACAACAGGGAGATCCTGGGAATCATGACAGAGGTGAGAAGCCATTTCCAGAAGGGAACAACAGGCTTCCTCCTTCATCACTCAGGTTCTCCTGTACCCTTTCCTGCATGTATCAGTGTGTGCTTCTCCCCTCCTGACTCATGAGAGCATTTGAGTGTGCACCCACCCTACATGCATCTGCTAATGTTCCTACCCAACCTTCTCCTTGAGCTGTGAAGTCATATAAAAAACAAGCTATCACTTCAGACATGAAAATTCTACCACATCAACATCCGAAAAAAGCAGGCTACTTCACTTGCCATGCAAAGCCCAAAGCATGATATCACCCACAAAAATTACACAGTTGCAATGGATTTCCTGAAGCCAGAAAGTCTGATGGAACTTTCTGGAAATTCATTTGAAAGAATAATAATTGAATATTTTCAATGCATGAAAAAAAATTAATTACAGGACACTGCAAGAAAAATCAGGAGGAACTTTAAAAAAACCTCCAAAACAATGCAGATAAAACAAATAGGGCATTAGAGGCACTGGAAGAACAAGAAACTATGATCCAAAATGTGAGGTCCAAGATTTCTGATGCTGTCAACATGATGGGGGGACACATGAACAGGATTGAAGAGACAGAACACAGAACCAGTGAAACAAAAGATAGAATTGTCACCTCATATCTGACTGAGCAAAAAGCAGGATTAAAAAAAAGAAGGAAACAAAAGAAAACCTAAGAATAATGTGGGATACCATCAAGACAAATAACATGTGCATCATCAGAATACCAGAATAAGAAGAAGCAAGCAAAGGCACCTAAAAAAGTTGTGAAAGAATTAATAGAGGAAAACTCTACAGGCATAATGGAGAATGAGAGAATATATATTCAAGAAGCTAAGCAAACAAAAAGCCCTAAATAGAATAGACCCTAAAAGAAAAACATCAAAGCCTAGCATTGTCAAATTTGACAGAACCAAAGATAAGGAGAGAATTCTGAAAGCAACAAGACGGAAACAAAGAGTAACCTATAAGGGAAAGCAGATAAGACAAAATACTGATTTCTCAGCAGAAACCATGAAAGCAAGAAGACAATGGAATGGCATACACAGAACACTGAAAAAACACAACTGTCAAAGAAGAATACTGCACCCAGAAAAAATTACCCATCAAATATGAATAGAGACCAAGATATTCGCAGAAATACAGAACCTAAGGGAGTTTGTAAAAACAAGACCAGCCTTAAAGGAAAGATGTACTTCATACAGAGATGCTGCCAAAAAACAGGATGGACAAAAGTAAATAGCAACAACACCAAAAAGAATGAAACAAATGAAATCAATAAAACCTTGCCTCTCAATAATCACACTGCATGTGAATGGTTAAATGTACCACTAAAGAGAAAAAAAGTAGCAGGTAGGATAAAAACTCAAAATCCATCAATATGTTATCTACAAGATATACATCAGAAAAATGAAGATAAAGAAAGACTAAAAATAAAAGGATGGAAAAAATTTACAAAAAAAAATAGCCAACAAAAAATTAAAAAAGCAGGAGTAGTGATACTAATCTCTGATAAAATAAATTTCAATCAAGAAACCATCATCATAAAGGACATTGAAGGCCACTACATAATGTTCAAAGGGTCAATAGAACAAGAGGAATAACAATAATGAATATCTATGTGCCAAATTAAAGACCTGCAAAATATATAAAACAAGCATTAACAAAACTGAAAAACGAAATAGACAACACTAATAGTCTACTTGGAGACTTCAATATACCACTCTCAAGAAAAGATAGCGTTAAAAGAAAGAATCTCAACAAAGATACTCAAGAATTAAACCACACAGTAAACCAACTAGATATCATAGATATTTATAGGCTAATGTACCCCAAAAAAGCATAGTATACCTTATTTTTCAATGTGCATGGAACATTCTCCAGAATAGATCACATTCTAGGTTACAAAGCAAGCATCAACAAATTAAAAAACATAGAAATTATATAAAGTATCTTCTCAGAACACAATGCCACAAAATAAGAAGTTAATAACAAGAGGAAAATAAGAAGTTAATAACAAGAGGGTAAAGGAGAAAAAAACACATTTGGAAGCTGAACAACAACTTGATTGAACATGAGTGGGTACTAGAATAAATAAAAAATGAAATTAAAAAGTTTCTTGAAACAAATGACAATGAAAATACCACTTACCAAAACCTCTGGGAAACAGTAAAAGTGGTACTCAGAGGCCAATTTATAGCAATAAATAAACACATCAAAAGGTAGGGAAAAATGATCATTGACCATTTAACCCAACACCTCCAACAAATGGCAAAAGAACAGCAAGAAAACCCGACACCCTCTAAAAGAAAAAACTGAAATAATAAAAATTAGAGCAGAAACAAAAAAAGATAGAAAACAGAAAAACAATTGAAACCATCAACAAAACAAGGACTTAGTTCTTTGAAAAGGTCAATAAACTTGACAAACCATTAGCAAAAATAACGATAGGAAAAAAGTAAAAGACACAAATAATCTACATAAGAGATGAATCAGGCAACATCACAACAAAATAAAATAAAATAAAAAGGTTGACATTGGAATGTTATCAAAAACTGTACTCAAACAAATATGAAAATCTAGAAAATTGGACAAATACTCAGAAGTATAAAACTATCTATACTGACACAAACTGAACTTGAATATCTGAACAGACCAATTACAAAAGAGAAATTGAAAAAGTAGCAAAACACTTCCAACCAAAAGAAGCCCTTGGTCCGATGGGTTTACAAGTGAGTTTTATCAAACAGTCAGAGAAGAACTACCATGAAATCTACATAAACTATTTCAGAAAATGGAAAAAACATGGAATTCTTCCAGACTCATTTTATGAAGCAAACATATCCTTAATACCATACCCAGGTAAAGACACCACCAAAATAGAAAACTGTAGGCCAGTATCTCTTACGAACATAGATGCAAAAATCCTGAATAAAATCCTGGCCAACAGAATCCAATAATGTTGTTGTTGTTATGTGCAGTCGAGTCGCCTGAGACTAATAGCGACCCTATGCCAATCGCACTGGCTCTGACACTCCCATCCCAATTATCCCAGTCACTGTATCAATCCACCTCATAGAGGGCCTTCCCCTCCTGCACTGTCCCTCCACCCTCCCAAGCATGATGTCCCTCTCTAAGGACCGGTCTTTCTTCACAACATGTCCAAAGTATGTTAGATGGAGCCTCAGAATCCTTGCCTCCAAGGAGCCACTCGGTTTAACCTTTTCCAGGACAAATCTGTTTGTTTTCCTAGCAGTCTATGGTATTCTCAATACTCTTCTCCAGCACCACAGCTCAAAGGCATCAATTCTCCTTCTATCCTCCTTGGTCATTGTCCAACTCTCTGATGCATAACAGGTGATTGCGAAGACCATGGCCTGTATCAGACGTACCTTAGTCTCCAAAGAGATACCATTGCTCTTCAGCACTTTGGAGAGGTCCTTAACAGAAGACTTTCCCATGGCAATGCGCCTTTTAATTTCCTGGCTGCTGGTGCCGAGACTGTTGACTACGGAGCCAAGCAAACTAAAGCTGTGTACAATCTCAATCCCTTCACCATCCATCCTGATGCTGCCAATTGGTCCAGTGGTGAGAATCCAATAGTATTAAATAAATATTAAATTGTATTAAATATTAAATTAATATTAAATAAATATGAAATCCAATAATATTAACAAATATTCATCATGACTGAGCGGGATTCATAACAGTCATGCAAGGATGGTTCAACGTAAGAAAAACAATCAATTTAATTCATCACATTAACAAAGCAAAGAACAAGAACCACAGGATCCTGTCAATTAATGAAGAAAAGGGCTGTCACAAAATTCAGCACTCTTTCCTGATTAAAACACTCAACAAAATAGGATTAGAGGGGGATTTCTTCAATAGTAAAAGCATATACACAAATCAGAGAGCCAATATTGTTCTTAATGGAGAGAGATTAAAGGCATTCTCTTTGAGAATGGGAACTAGGCAAGGATGTGCAGTATTACCTCTCCTATTCAATATTGTGTTAGATGTCTTAGCAATAACAATAAGAAAAGACAAGGAAATAAGACGTATCCAAATTGGGAAAGAGGAGGTAAAATCATCTCTGTATGCAGATGATATGATAGTATAATGGGAAAATTCTAAAAACTCAGCAAGGAAACTACTGGACATAGTTGAGCAATTCAGCAAAGTGGTAAGATGCAATATCAACAAACAAAAATCAATTGGATTTCTCTATAGTGACAAAGAAAAAACAGAACTGGAGCTTAGAAAAACAATACCCTTCACAATTGCTAATCACAAAATTAAATACATGGAGTAAATCTAACCAGAAGCACGAAGGATCTATTCAAAGAAAATTACAAAACATTACTAGCAGAAACAAAATCCCTGGAGAAGTGGACGAACATCTCTTGCTCATGGATAGGAAGACTCAATATTGTGAAAATAATAATACTACCAAAGGCAATTTACACATTCAATGCAATCCCAATGCAAATACCAGTTCCATTCTTCAACGAGATGTAAAAGGCTATTGCCAATATCATTTGGAAGGGAAAGACGCACTGAATAAGCAAAGTACTCCTTAAGAATAGAAGAATGGTAGGAGGTATCTCACTCCCTGATTTCAAATTCTACTACACTGCCGTAGTGGTAAAGACAGCATGGTACTGGTACAATGACAGACACATAGATCAATGGTATAGAACTGAGAATCCAGAAATCAGCCCATCTACCTATGGTCAACTGATTTTTGACCATGAGACGATATCAGCCAAGTGGGGAAATGACAGCCTTTTTATCAAATGGTGTTGGCAAAATTGGAAAACTATCTGCAGAAAACTCAAGCAAGATCCACACCTCACTCCACACAAAAAAACAGACTCAAAGTGGATTATGAACCTAGGACTAAAATCAAGGACTATAAACCTCAATAACAAAAAGCTTGGAAGAACCCTAGAAGTATTACCTCACAACATAAACAGTCTTTCAAGCATCCTGGGAAAACTACAACCAGGAGAAGATAAAACAGATGCATGGGGACTTCTAAGAATCAAATCCTTATGCACATTCAAAAACTCTTGCAAAATGATGAAAAGGGAAGCCACAGATTGGGAAAAAATATTGGGTAATGACATGTCTGACAAGGAATTTATTTCTAGAATTTATAAAATACTCAAACACCACAAGAAGATAAAGGTAAATGACACTTCATTGAAGAAGACAGTCAGATGACCAACAAGCACATGAAAAAAATGTTCAAAATCCCTAGCTCTAAGAGAGATGCAAATCAAAACAACTATAAGATATCATCTCACTTCAGTAAGAATATCAAAATTTAACAGGACAGAAAACAACAAATCTGGTGAGGTTGCAGAGAAACTGGAACTCCTATTCACTGTTGGTGGGAGTATGAAATGGTGAACCACTGTAAAAGGCAGTGTGGTGTTTTCTCAAAAGGTTGCAAATAGAAATACCACTTGAGCCAGCAATTCCTGACTCAAAATTCTGGGAATTTACCCTAAAGAAACCATAACTGCTATCCAGGAAGATATATGCATGCCCATGTTTATTGTGGCTTTGTTTTCAATAGCAAAGAGCTAGAAACAACCCAAGTGCCCATCAACAAATGAATGGATAGAGAAGTTCTGGTATATTCACACAATGGAATACTATGCAGCACTGAAAAACAAGGAACTCATGAAATATTAGGCTAAGTGGATGATCCTAGAGGTCATTATGCTAAGTGAAATATCTCGGTCACAAAAGGACATATATTGCGTAGGGTCACTATTATAAAACAGGACTACACTGAAGAAGGAGAGGAATGATGTATACTACATTGCAACAGATGAGGGAGGGAACTGTTTAAAAAGGATATATGATTATGTATTATTTTAATGTCAAAAGTCCAGAATGAAGGCTGCGCAGTGCAATGGACTTGGGGGGAAGGATTATATAGCAATGAAAGAGTTTTTCTTTTACACATCAAGGAGAAAAATGAATTGGGGGGAAGGGGTGGAAAGGGAGAAAAGGGCAACAATGAATGACTGGAAACCCTAAGTCTCTGTAAACTTTCCTTAAAATTAATAAAAAAATACTCATGTTAAAAAAATAAAAAAATTGCCAAAAAGTATTTAATAGCAATATAAGATTTTAAAATGGGATAAATTTTCTACGTCCTATACTATTAAAATAAATAATTGATTTGGGAAAACATGACAATTCCTTTTTGTAGGAAGTGATGAAATATAGAAGAAAAAAGGTAAATAAAAATAGTGTTACAACATCATGGTACTAATTGAGGAATACAAGATCCAGCATGATGCCATTGTGTTCTGTCAAGTCAAAACTGACTCATAGCTAACCCTCCAGCTGGTTCTCAGAGGAAGTAAATCACTTGGGACTCAATTGCTCATCTTTCTATTGCAGAATAGCTGGTGGATTCAAACTGCATTCCTATAGGATCACCATGCAATTTGTTTCCACTAGGCCATCAGAGCTCTCTGTACTAGATAATAAAATGAATGATTAAAGTACTGAAAGGTATAGAATATTTGATTGCAAATTATTTCCCTCAACAGAATTATTAATTTGAAAGGAAGAAACACTGTGTGTGATTTATCTTGTAACAGTATCTTAAATAACTATCAAATTTAGTATCTCCATTAGAATATTGACATTATGAATCTTTCATGGAACGATTAAAGTAAACAATATTTATGCTATTCTTATAAAAATATTTTCAATATAATGATGATAAAATATCAATGAAACCCAGATTAAGGAACATTCTAATTAATATTTGATTGATACTTTCACAAATGTCAAGTTTAATAAAGAAAATTATTTCAAAGTAGTTGTCACATGTTGGAGGTAACTAAGAAGACATGAGGAAGCTCTGGTGGCTTAGTGGTAAGGAAATACATTGTCACTGTTCAAATTCACTGGCTTCTCTGTGAGAAAACCTATTGAAGTGAAATGCACATCATTTGAAAATATTCTACAGGGTCAGCAATGAGTTGTTTCTGAGTCATTGGCATACAACAAAAACAAATGGAAATTATATGCAATTTTAGATACTGTGCATATAGTGGAGCATAAACACACATTTTCACACACACAAATATCCCTATACCCACTCACAAACACAGGGACACTCCAATGTAAAAGCTGTTAAAATATAAATAAAGTCTACATTTTAGTAGTCAGGTCCCAGCAACAAAATGAACAACAGAATGCCACTTTATTTCTATTCCTATGCCATCTTCCATTGATCCCATTCCTGTGCACACCATCAGGTGAAATCCATGTGGATAGCCTGTGTTTATGTTTCTTATAAAACACATTTCCAACTAATAAGTCATTGATTGTGCAAAACTCTATCATTCTATCTCCAGCTTCATTTCTATCACAAATTTCATGTTTTTCACCTACTGATGCTTCTTCTCTGTTCCCAACTTTTGTATTCAAGTCATCCATTATTAATGCATTAACTATGCATTAATAATTAATCCATTAATGCATCTTGATTGTATATTCAATAGATCTTTGACTGCAAAAGTTGTTAGAAATCTTATATTTCATCCTCTTTGGCTCTGGTTGTTGGTGCATACATTTGAATGATGGTGATATTCACTGGACTTCCTTGTATGTGTATGGATATTATCCTGTCACTCACAACATTATATTTCAAGATGTATCTAGAAATTATTTTAACTATGAAAGCAATGGCATTTTTTCCTCACCTTTTCATCTCCAGCATAGTATATCATATGATTGTCTGACTCAAAATGTCACATGCCAGTTCATCTCATATCACCAATAGCTAATATGCCAATATTTTTGCATTTCATTTAGTTCTTAAAAATATTCAATTTTCCTACATTCATGGTTCTCACAATCCATGTTCCAGTCACTTTTCTGCCAACTATTGTTCTTCCTCCTTTGTGTTTCCATTCTTGAGGGCTCAGCCTTAGTGGCCATATGTGCTAGTCTAACTGTGTACTGTTGTACATCTGGTTTTTTCTGCTATTTCAGAAGTGGAGGGCCAATCCTTCTTCCTAGTCTCTCTTAATTTGAATGCTCAGATTTAGAACATTATCTGACAGACAAGCATTTTACAGAAAGGAGCAGATGAAAGATACTTCCCAAATGCAGAATAATCCAATAGATTCAGTGTTATCCTTACCTTTGACACATGTGTCAAAACTCACCCCTTTCTATGCTTTATCAGCATTTTCTTCCACTCCCACCTACTACATTCAACACCTAACTCTCACTATCCAGCCCTTGATATGATGCCTTATATCTCAAGCTTTCTGGGCTTCGTAATGCCTCAAACTACTGCCAATTTATTCTGCTATGGCCAGTATCTCTTGAGTTTAGGAGGTTCTAAGTGCAAATGCCAAGTACTAGTATCAGGGAAGGATTCCTATCTTAAGCATTCTGAAGAAAAGTACTTTACCTTGAACTTCTGCTCCAGGATTGACTTCTTGTGGCTTAGGGCTTCTTCTCTTCCACTTTTGATAATGAAGTAATTTCCCAGGGGAGGGAGTTATGTCCTGTAGAAATGCTGGCGAAACTCAATATCAGCTGTGAAAACCAGGACAGGTGGTGATTGTGGACCACCAAATACTTATATGCAAGTTGAACTTGATATTAAGAAAAATTAAATCAAATCCATGGGAACCAAAATTTTACCTTGAGTCTATCCTGCCTGAAATTCAAAACCATCTCATGAACATGTATGAGGCCTGAATACTATTTAGCAAAGCCTAGATGAGCTGTGGGAAGATATCAAGAATATCAACCAAGAAGAATGCAAAGGGTCTTTACTAAAACAGAGGAGGAAGAAAATACTGAGGTGGATGTCAGAAGAGATTCTGAATATTGGACTAGAGTGCCCAGAAGCTACAGCACAGGGAAAATAATCAAGATATAAGGAGCCGAATAGAAGATTTCAGAGGGGAGCAGAGCAAGACAAAGTAGTGTATTACAATGAAATGTGCTAAGAGCTAAAGTCAGAAAATCAAAGGGGTCTAACTTGCTTAGCATTTCTTAAGCTGAAAGAATTGAAAAACAAATTCAAGCCTAGAGTTTCAATACTTAAGGATGCTTTTGGCAGAGTACTAAATGATGCAGGAAGTATTAAAATAAGATATAAAGAGTTTACAGAGTCATTGGACTAAAAGAAATTGGTGGACGCAGATGAATTTCATGAAATGATGTATAATAAATAACTGTGGTGATGAATGAAAAAGGGCAAGCTTCTCTGAAAGAATTGGCAAAAAACTAGGTCCCAGTTATTGATGGCATAACGATTGACATATTTCAATAGATGCTGCCCTGGATGTGTTCACCAAGCTGTACCAAGTCATCTGGATGACAGCCACTTGGCTTACTGACTGGAACAGATATTTGTCCCTATTTCAAAGAAAGGTAACCTGACAGAGTGTGGAGATTTTGAACAATATCATTAATATCACATGAAAGCAAGATTATGTTGAAAATTACCCAAAACCAACTGGAACAACACATCAACAGAGAACTGCCTGAAGTACAGACTTGGTTTAGAAGAAGCTGTGGCACTAGGGATATTATAGCTAATTTTAGATGGATTCTGGCTGAAAGCAGGGAGTATCAGGGGAATGTTATCTGTTATCTTCACTGACTATGCAAAGGCCTTTCACTTGGTGGATCACAACAAACTGTGGCTGACTCTGAGAAGAATGGGTATCCAGAACACTTGACTGTGCTTATATGAAATTTGTACTTGGATCAGAATGCAGTCATCAGAGCAGAGCAAGGAGATATTGCATGGTTCAAATTTGAGAATGTTGTATGCTAGGGATGTTTCCTATCTTCATACCTTTTCAATCTATATGCAGAACAGGTTATCTGGGAGGCTGGACTCTATGTAGTATTTCTAGGTGAAGCTATTCCTTTGAAAGGGACATCAAGCTTGGAAAGGTGTAGTGTAAGCAAAAGAGAGGAATAACCCCAATGAGATGGATTGACCCCATGACTTCATCAACTGGCTCAACTGTGTTTCAGATGATGAGAATGACACAGGATAGGGCAATGCTTAGTTTTGATGCCACTTCCTAAACAACATGCCTCTGGAAGCTATGACATTTAAGAAATGATGATAGTTATAGAAAGGCTTTTAGTCTTTTGTTCATACTGTCACTATGAATCTTGTTCAATTCAACAGCATTCAACAGCAGCAAGATCAATATGAGTTGTTCTTGACTCAATGGCACCTGCAAAAGTAACAGGTACAGCTTGAGGGAGTCCTAGTGTCACTTCCACCAGCTTAGTAAAAGGGAGTGTCTCCAACTTCCATGTTCAATAATCTCCATAATAATAAACAAATAGCTATATACAGAAGAATTTAACCTGCATATGTTATCAGTGATATTGCTCTATAATTTTCACACTCTGTTGGGTCACTCTTTTTTGGAATAGGGAAATTATGGATCTCTTCCAGTCAGTTGGTGAGGTAGATATCTTCCAGATTTCTTAGCATAATTTAGTGAGCACTTCAACAGCATCTGTCTGTTGAAATATGTCACCTGATATTCCATCAATTCCTGGGGACTTGTTCTTTGCTAACTCCTCAAGTGAGCTTGAACTTTCTTTTTCATCATCTCACCTCTCTCTATTGACCATATGTTGTTTCTTGAAATTCTTCAGTGTCAATCAATTCTTTTTGATACAGTAGTTTCACTTACTCATTCTATTTTCTTTTAATGCTTCCTGGATAATTAAAAATTCGGCCCATAGCATCCTTAAGTATTGCCACACAGTGCTTTAATTTGTTCTTCATTTCTTTCAGCTTAAGAAATGTTGCATGAATTCAGCCCTTTTGATTTTCTGACTTCAGCTCTTTAAACATTGTGTTATAGTACTTTACTTTGTCATTCCAAACTGCCTTATTAATTCTTCTGTTTAGCTTCTTAACTTCATTCCCCACCCCCCTTTGCTTTGGGTTCTTGGCACTCTAGTGCAATATTCAGAGGCTTTACTCTCCATCTTGTTTTTCTCTTCCTCTCCTCTCTTTACAATATCCTCTTGCTTTCTTCATGAATGATGAATGCTTTTCTTCATAACCTTGTTATCATCCCAAAGCTCACTTTGTCTTCATTCATTAGTGTTCAAGGCCTCAAGCCTGTCCCTGAGGTGACTTTTAAATTGAGTTGGGAAAGACTTAAGGCAAAATTTTGGTTCTTGTGGATTTGGTATAATTTTCTTTAGCTGAAGTTTGAAATTGCGTGAGTAATTGATGGTCTGTTCTACAATCAGCATCTCACCTATTTTTCACAGCTGATCTCTGAGCTTCTCCAGAGATCCTTTCCACTGACGCAGTCAATCTGATTTCTGTGTGAAGTTCCTGTATGAATCTGCTCAGGTGAAGTCTATGTGTATAGTCAACATTTTGTATGTTGTTGTTGTTTTGATTGCCTTTGAGTCAAGAACAACTCACAGTGACCCTATGAACAAAAGACCTGAAGCCCCTCTTCAACTATTGACATTTATCAAACTTCATAGTTTATGGAGGCATGTTATTTAGGAAGTGTATGCCACTCCTGTTTCAAAACCTGTCATAGTATGTTATTGTTGTTATTGAGTCACCGGTGAGGTATAGTGAACCTATGTAGAGAAGCTTTTGTGTAGTCAACATTTATACTTATTATAAAGGTATTTGCAATGAATAAATAATTCATTTAATAAAATTTTATCATTCTATCTCCAGCCTCATTTCCGTTACTAAGTCCTTGCTTTCTGTCTACTGATCAGTCTTCCCTGTTCTCAACTGTGCATTTCATTTACCCATTATTATTAATTAGTCCTGGTTGCATGATCTATCAATTTCTGACTGCAAAAGTTGGTAAAAATCATGAATTTTTTTCCTTTTTAGCTCTGGTTGTTGATGCATATGTCTCTAAGTGTAGATATTATTGTATAGCTCACAACACTGTATTTCAGGGTGGATCTAGAAATGGCTTTTTAAACTATGAAGTATTTGGTGTAGGAAGTAAAAGACTGTGACATTCAGTATTGAATGAAGCTCACATTAAGAAGACAAAGATTCTCACCATTGGCCCAATTGGCAGTATGAAAAAGAGATTTAATGCACCTTAATTTCTCAATCCATTTGCTTGTGGTTGGACATTTGAGCTGTTTCCCTCAATTAATACCTATGTTAGAAGGGACTGGACAACATTATACTGAGTGAACCAACTCAGTCCCACAGGACAAATGTTGTATAAAATCATTATTGCAGAAAGAGTATAAGGATCCAAGGAAGGAGGTAGAAGCAGAGGGATAAGGGCATGCTGTGAAAGGGAGTGATTAATCATGGCGTTGTAGAATATAATGGGGGGGTGAGGGACCTTGGAAGAATTTTTTATGGAAAACGATTCAAATTTTGTAAATAAAATAGTATAATTTTTTTAAAAAGAGAGATTTTGAGTGCTTGCAGTTTCCAATTACTTAACTCCACAACCACCCTCTTGGCAGCAGCAGTCAAGAAATCAATAGAAAAATTGTTCTGGGGAAGTATGCTGTCAGGGACCTCTCCAAAGTGCTGAAGAACAACGATGCTAATCTGGAGACTTAGGTACAACCATTTTAGTTCACGGTCTTCACAATTACTTGCTGTGCATTAGAGAGTTGGATATTGACAACGGTGATAGAAGAATTGATGCCTTTGAATTGGGGTGCTGGAGAAGATTTTTGAACATACAATGGATGTTGCTGTTGTTATGTGCCGTCGAGTCTTTTGCGACTCATAGCGACCCTATG
>NW_006399784.1:4284237-4299859 GCF_000299155.1 Elephantulus edwardii | reverse complement strand
GACAAGCAATTTGTGGAGCAGTGAAAGATAAATCCCTTATTGTGGAGTTAAGCATTAGTTATAGTGTTGACCCCACCCTTAGCCCAGTGCTTTGACCCACTTCAATAAGATGGATAGTCAAGAGACAAAACAGAGAGAATGAAACGAGGCTACTTCTTGGATACAAGGATTCTGAAGCTCTTTCTCACATACTTTAGGCATGTGGCTAGGAGGGACTTGTCCTTAGAAAAAAGAAGGACATCATTCTTAGAAGGATAGAGAGTGCAGAAGAGAAGACCCTGGATGAGACTGACACAGTAATGGTAATAATGATGATAATGTGTCAGAGACAGTGAGATTAACTTATAATACAACACAATTCAGAGCTATTGTACCTAAGCTTGCTATGAGTCACAAGAGATTTGATGACACATAAGGACAACATTAGTTTATTTTAAAATATAAAGTATTTTAATACTTTTCATTAAAATGTAAGTCTAATTTGACTCTGTGAAGTTTAACAGTAGAATTATTGACAATTTTACATTACTTATGTTTCATTATTATCAAGGCAGTCAATAGTAAAATGTTCAGATATACGTTAACTAAACTTGTCAATGTATAATTTCCCAATTGCTTGATACTTTTACATATACACTTTCATTTCCATCCTTTAAGACATCTTTTTTAAAAGTAAAACAAAGTTTATGGAAATAGCTTCAGGAATTTTGAGAGCTGAAAAGACACACTTTTGAATAGTGGAGATTGTTGCATTAGAATGAAATTTCTCTCCCCACCACTACCACTTATTTTCCTAGAAGAGAAAAGAAAACACTTCAGCTTTTGTGCCTTGATGATATGACTTGTGGGCCTTGTTAGCACTCCATGCAGCAGAAACTGTAGGAGGAATGAGTGTCTAATTGGCATTGTTTCCCATGAAATTATGTACCTGGCATAGCATGTGTCATTTCATTGTGACAATAATTAAATCACTTCAACCACAGCATGGAAATGTGAGTTAGTGAAATGCATTGATGAATACATAAGTTTTACAATTATAGGAATTGTTACCTGAGGTATGCTTTCAATAAAGATTTTTAATGCACATTAAATTGATATAGTTCCCACTTCCCCTTGGCTCATAAATTTAAAAAAAGACCATGGCTGCTCTATCTTAATTAAAAATTCAATAAACTTTTTTTCAATTAAATTCTAACTTGCCTACCAAATAGAAGAATATTTAAACTTTTTTCTATTGTTGTGATGATCAAGGTGGCCGTAATTCTGAACAATTAAAGTTTACTTGAACAGAAAGAACACATTCAAGTCAATCAATTAACATGGCATGGTTAAAACAGTTTTAGGACAGTATAAAAACTTTTTTTTAAGAGAGGATACCAGTATTCAACAATAAACAGCGTCATTTGATATTTTACTTAAAGTTAACACAAATCATTAAAAAAATAAAACAAAAAAAAAACCACTTGAAATTTATTGGATATGAAACTAGCTAGGACAGAAACGACTGCTTGGGGTTACTAATTTGAAGAACAAAATGTAACTAAGTCATTATCATTATCGTCAATAACAACAACCACAACCAACAACCACAACCCTTCTAACTCAGTACTAGTGTGAACTGACTTAGCTAATCTTCCTGTAAAATTTCAGAGACTAAATGCAGTACATTCATTCTTAAAATAACAAATTTCCATGTGTATTATGTTCCAAAGTATCCTTGTGGGATAATTTGATAATTCTTTATTATTTGGAAAGAGTTTATTTAGGGCTAGTGTTGAAGATTAAGTTTAAAAACATTTAGCAGATGGTACAAGTATTCTGAAAGGCAGTTTAGTGTTTCCTCAAAAAGCTGAATATAGAAATCCTATATAACCCAGCTATTCCATTGCTAAGAATATATTCTAAGGAAATCAGAACTGGGACATCAATGACATATGTGGACCTATGTTAATAGTAGTTTTATTCACAATACCAAGTATATGGAAATAGCCCAAATGTCCATCAAAAAACAAATGGATTGAGAAATTTTAGTATGTTTTCACAATGAAATGCTATGTATGCAGCACTAAGGAACAAAGATTTCATAAAATGATGTATAACATAGGAAAGTCTAGAGGGCTTTATGCTGAGTGAACTCATTTTGTTTCCTAAGGATAAATATTGCATAACTGTTATAAAACTATAAGGGTAATTATTGTAAAAATACAAGGATAACTAGTGAGATGCATATACATGCAGAAGAAGGGAAAGGGAAAGAGGGGAGGGGAGGAAAAAGAGCAAGGGAGGAAATCACTAGGATAGCTAACTTTTCTGGGCAGATGGAAGTCATGAAGGATTAGAAATCAAATATAAATAAAAAAGATGTAACAATAGGCATGAATCAATGGTAATTATATACAATACAACATACATGAGTAATTGCGTGAAACACAATGCAAATGAAAAAATTGTTTAAAACATAATATCCCTGAATAAAATACAATGTAAATTAATTATTATATGCAAACAAGTCATTTAAAATATAAAAAAGGACTAAAGTGTATCTTAATGCCATAATGTTTTCCCAATGTGGACCGTGTTTGGTGGAGCTCCCAGTTGAGAAACAGGTTTGGAAGCAGGAGTGGCATCCACTTCCTAAACCACATGTCTATGGAAACTCTACAAACTTGGAGAAATGATGATAGTTACAGAAAGGCATTAGGCCTTTTGTTCACAGAGTCACTATGAGTCGTGCTTGACTTGACAGCAATCAACAATAAGAACAAATGCAGCACAGAAAGGCCCACCTTTCCTATATGGGATCACTGGTAGATCAAACTTCTGGAGAGATGACATGTTTGAATGAGTAGTACAACTCCCTGTGGACTATTCCATGAAAGGTTCCTAAGAAAAGGTAAATGATGTTTTTCTACTGAATATTAAACAAAACACAACAGTAATTAAGTGAACTTAAAAAATCAAACTAAATTATTAATATCTTCTTATATACTTACTAGAACACAATTATACACATAGGATACACATTTATTATAGTTACTATGAATTTATTCCTGATTTATCACATCAAAATATAGAAGTATCCATTATGCAATCTCTAGATTACCAATAATGTATAGAGTTTTGCAATTTTTAAGATAAATTATATTTGTAGTATATTACTGTCACATTAAGACATTTGAGTGGCCTAGTGAGCAGAACTGAACTACCAACCTAAAGGTAGACAGTTTAATCCACTAGCTATTCCACAGGTGGAAGAGATACAGTCCCCTTCTGTGTTATTTTCAGGTACTGAAAATCGACTTTAGGATCAGCTGAGTCAGTTACCTCCTCATGAAAATGAAATTACAATCTATATTATGAAAAAGGATAACATTTTTATTTTTTAATTTAATTGATATTTTACAAAAATTTATACATAACTTGGATTTCTATTCATTCATTGTTGCACATTTTGCTCCATATCCACCCATATCCCCAGTTCCCTTTTCTCTTTGAAACAAAAGGGAAAAAAAATTCTTTCATTGTTGCACAATTTCACTCTCCCTCCCCACTCCCATCCCAGTGCACTTTGCTATGCTGATCTTATTCTGAACTCTTGTCATGCAAATAATGCCTAAGGATATATTCCTTTTAAACAACTTTTCCTTCATCTGTTTCAATGCAGTGTGCATTATTTATCCTCTCTAAATTTTCCTAGAATGTCACAATGAATCAGAATTGACATGAAGGCAATGAGTTTGGCTTGAATGTTGTTGTTGTGTACAACCTAATCAAACTGACCCATAGCTGACCCTTAGAGGGCTTTTAAAGGCAGTTAATCACACAGGAAGTGATAGCCTGTCCTCCTCTGGAGCAGCTGGTGAATTTGAATTGTGTGCCTTTGAGATTGCAGCACAACTTCTTGATACTAGGCCACCAGAGTTGCCTTTGGCTTGCTTATTCTAAGAAACTTTTTTTTTACTTGATTTAGGCACACCTGAAAATTTAAAAGAAATAAATGCACTAACACTATGCTGATACCCAAATATTTTACCTTAATAGGAATTCTTTTCAATTTAAATACTGTAATATTTAAAGTGAATCACCGTAACTGTAACAATGAACTTAAAAACAGCAGAGATCAAAGCCTTCTGAGGTCCCAACTCTTCACACTATTTTTTAGTTGTTGGAATGGATGGAAAACCTCATAAGCAGTTCCTTACTTTACCTCTACCTTGCATTCGAACTTCCGAGTTGTAAAACAACCCAGTGGTAGATGGAATTTCCTCCAGGACTTAAGAAACATAAATGACATAGCTGAGCCTCTACATCTTGTGATTCCTAACCTCTATACTATAACAGACAAAGTGCTAGTCTATAGGCCTTTTATTGTAAGAACCACCTTCCCTCTGTAACTTGATTTGTGCTACTATTAGAACCTCTACTCAGAATATTATTGCTTTTTAATTTTTGACTCCTGTACTTTTAACTTGTTAGTTATATTTGTATCTTCTAGGCTGCAACGCTTCCATGATACATCTTCAAGGATATGAACATGTATGGCTAAGCACAATTGATAAAAGTGAATTTAAATTCCAAAATCCATCTACATAATAGTCTATGTGTTTCCTACTGCCAAAGGGGCCCTTTAGAGTAGTGAGAGAAGACATTCACTCTGAAACCCACAGAGTCCCTTTTCAGCAGGAAGTAGCTAAGAGAATACGCCATCCCCTTTTCCTTATGAATCAGGGTGAAGTCTCTCTCAGGGAGGAGTGATAGGGAATGGCAAAGGACACACTGAAAAAGGAGATTAATCAGAACTGGCTTCGACAAGCACTGTGGCAATTGGACAATTAAAACAGACAGGGGGGGGGGAGAAGAACGGACCGGGAGGAGGGTAGAGAAAACAGTGCAACAATGAATGAAAACCCAAAATCTCTGTAAATGTTCACTAAAACTAATAAAATTTAATAATAATTAAAAGAAAACACAGCAGAGATGTGAGAATAGTTGTAGGTTCAGGCAAGATTTTATTCCATTTCTATGAGTTGGAGACATTTCAAAGGTACTCAACAAGGAAAGCAACTGCACTGCAAATTTTAGGAGCCACTGCGAGCTGCTCTGTGTGAGAACGATGAGCAATCTCCACCAACACAATTAATTACCTCTAAAAATTTTTTAGAGTGTCAGCTGTGCGTCAATTCCCCCTGAAAGCATATAACAAGAAAATAATAGCTCTTAAAGGCATATACATAATCAGATGGCAAAATCTTAAAAATTGTTACAATTCAATTTGAGCCAAAAACATTATTCTTACTTTTGTTGTTGTTGTTGAGTGCCATCCAGTCGCAGGCAACTCATAGCGACCCTATGGAGGAGAGTCTTTGACACTTGGGTGCCTTTCATCCTCTCTCCAAGTTCATAGGGTTTCCAGAGGCAAGCTATTATGGAAGTGGATACCACTCCTCCTTCCACGCTTGTTTAATCCGGGAGCTCCACCTCACTCTCAGTCCGCATTGGGTAACCAGCCATTAACGCATTTGACACATCAGTGTCACAGTGTTCAGCCTCACAGCAACCACAAGCGACCCCGGACGGCAACTTGTACACCAGGGCTATTCGACCTAGAGGAATGTCTGAACAGAAACAATGAAAGACTGGCCTGAGGGCCGTAAATTAAAAGTCACCCACCTTTGTCTTGGCCACATCTTTTTCTCTTCACTGGGCCAGCTGATCTCTCTCTCTCTCTCTTCCTCTCTCTGCTGATGTTACTGTTGTTAAGTGCCGTCAAGTCTCAGGTGACTCATAGCGACCCTTTGTCTTCATTAAAAAAATTAACTTGTTTCAGGCAATAATATATTATTGGAAAGTAGTAAATAAGTAAAAGTTGTTATCAAGTAATAAACTTGCTTGATGATGTTTTCTCCATAAAAGAATGACTGTAAATACACGTTCAATGAAATAATGTTTAAATTATTGAATTAGTAATATGGTTTGGATTTAAATTTTATAGTTTTAGTAGTTATCATATTTCTCTTTTTTCTTTTAAACTAATTTCCTATTATAAATTATTTCTTTACATTAAATGAGCACACTATATTTAATAAATTGCTTATTCTAGAACTCATTGTTATATCTAATATTAAAATGATGAAGATTACATAAATTGGAACGATTACATACTATATTTCATCATTCTAAACAGCACGCTTAATGTTTTTTTTCAGTAAAGAGTGAATATTTTAATTTGCAGTAAAGGCATTTTCTAAACTGCTATATTTGTTTTTAATATTATTTTCTTAGGGAGCAGATAAGAAGCTTAAAATCTATTTTACATCAATTTGAGTAGATATAAGGACAACAAAAATCATATAAGCTGCTGGAATTCTTCAACTGGCATATAATAGACATATAATAAGTTATATAATATGTAATATATACATATATATTAAATATATAATAATAATGTAGATATTACACACACACACACACACACACACACACACACACACCCCACCCCCTGTAAACCCTCAAACAGTTTAAGGTGTTTTCTTTAGGTGAACATCTCTCTATTTGTGTATATATTACCTGTTTTCCTCCTTTATAGAACCAAGTTTAAGACAAAACCAAACTCTTAATGAAAAGAAAAAAAGAAACAAGAAACAACACACCAAATAAAGAAAAGTTATACCATCTCCCAGAAAAATAGGAAATGACATGGTGACAATTTAAACACATCTATCACTAAGATAGAAGTTGAAATTTAAGTTTTCAAAATTATTTCTATAAAATTGTCATAAGCAGTTCTTTAGGATTTGTTCTTCCTATATGTGAAATCCCTGTTGTGTCAGTTGGAGAGTTAGTATACTAAGTTTGATTTTCAATACTTGAAAATCATTGTGGCTGCCCTCATCCATTTCTTAAAACTGCTGTGTATTAATTAAAGACTATAAAGCACCATAGAAATAAAATGTTACATACATGCCTAATAAGGCTAATAACATTTATAATTATACCAGATGTTGAAATCCAACAGATATACATAATTAATTGCAGTTGGCGTTTACCTGCAGCTTTTCCATCTGCTATTTAGAATACAATTTCTAAAATAAAGAATGTTATTTTCACTTTAGAAGTAAAAGATTTTTTGTATACTCCAAGATACCTGTAGGTTTTATAACATAAAAGTAGGTGTCCAAATTTTGTAAATAACTTAGCATAATAAAAAAAGGAATAAATTATATATAGCTATTTACTGTTATGGACAAAATATCTTAAGAAAATTTTATATTGAGCACATTTAAGAAAAGATTTTTCTCTTGCATTTTTTAATATGTTTTAACGTGCAATGCTCTATATTGAATACTACAAATTCAATGTTTTTAGCAATATTTGTCTGTTAATATTCAATTAGGAATGTAGGTATAAATGAAGAATTTAATAAATATATAAAGTGAAAAAAAGTGCTCCCTATAACATAAGGGCTTAACAAATTGAAGGAAAAATAATAATTTAAATTCAGTAGCAAAACGAAAAAGAGATAATATATACATTTAAATTCTTGTTGCTGTGTGCCTTCGAGTCACTTGTGACTCATATAGCGACCCTATGTACAAACAGCTCTCAATCCTGTTGTATCCTGTCTCAACCTTATTATTTTTGACACATACACCAGACACTGAATCAATTCACTTCATTGAGGGCCTGTCTCTCTTGTCCTTTCCCTCCTCACTCCCAAGCATGATGTTCCTCTCCAAGGATGGGTCACTTTTTAACAACATGCCCAAGGTATGTAAGACAAAGCTTCAGAATCCTTGCCTCCAATGAACTGCCTGGTTTCACTTCTAGGATGACCCTGTTTATTCTCCTAGTAGCCCATGGCATATTCAATACTATTCTCCAGCACCACAGCTCAAAGACATCAATTTTTCTTCTATTATTCCTCTTCATTGTCTAATTTTCTGATGCATAGCAAGTAATTGCAAAGACTATGGTCTAGATCAGGTGCACCTTTGTCTCCAGACTGACAGTGTTACTCTTCAGTACTCTGAAGATGTCCTTGACAGCAGACTTTCTCAATGCAATTTGCCTTTTGATTTTCTGGCTGCTAGTAGCAAGAATGTTGATTGTGGAGCCAAGCAAACTAAAGCTTTTAACAATCTAAGTTTCTTCACTGTCTCTCATGATGCCCAGAGGTGAATATCTTTGTCTTCTTGATGTTGAGCCGCAGTCCATGTTTAGGACTACAGTCCTTGATCTTCTGCATCAAGCACTTCAGGCCCTCCTCAGTTTCAGCAATGTAGTGTCATCTGCGTAACACAGGTTGTTGATGAGTCTTCCTCCAATCATGATGCCACATTCCTCATAGAGCCCAGCCTTCTGGAGGATCTGTTCTGCATGTAGATTGAAAAGTTATGGAGATAGAACACATATATGGAAAACACCCTTCACAATTTTTGAACCATGGAGTGTTTCCTTGCTCTAGATATAGATTTCACACAATCACAATCACGTGTTCTGGAATTCCTATTCTTCTCAGAGTTAGCCACAATTTGTTGTGATCCACACAGTCAAATTTACTTTACAGAACTAAAACTATCAATTTGTGGTTGAAAATATCTAAGATGAGATTCTTAGCACTCTTGGTCACTTATGCCTAGAAATTGAATTGAAAAAATATTTAATATCCTAAATTAAGGACTTTTATTTAGATACATTCAGATATGATGAGTTCAGAAAATGTGGTTGGGATAATAGAGACATCAGAAGTCAGCTCTTCATATGATCATATGGAATGAATTCCTGCAGATTTGTCAGTATCCCAGGAGACACCATAGTCTATACTATAAATGATCTCTAAAACTATATATATACACCAGTAATGTTATGATAAATCATGGATACTTTTTTATTTTTTGCATGCCATCATTCATACTCAATTTATTGTATGTAATTGATTGATCTATACCTATTATCACTCCATCTTTATAAGTCTTCACTGAATTTTTCCTGTTCCTTCATTGCCTTCATTGCCCCTCCAACCTCCAATCTCTGCTCTATCAGAGTAATTTTTCATCTCCTCTTTTCTGCCTTCCTTCTCTCCTTCCTTTTTCCCTCTGAACATTTATATATATATATATATATATATATATGTCTTTTTCACTTATCCTCCTATTTTCAAAATAGTGCAATATTTGCTCTTATGGGATAGAGTTCATTCACTCAATAAAATGCTCTCTAAACTCATTCATGTTACAAAATCATTGTTTCTTAGTGCAAACTAGTATTTCATTATGGAGATCACAGTTTCACAGTCTATTTGTTGATGAATAGTTTCATGAAATGATGAATAGTTTCTCTTGCTATATTGAATATATCTTTTCTCAGAGTGTAAAAAAAAAAAGAAAAGAACTTTGGAAATCTACCAGGAAGAAAAGAACTTTGGAAATCTACCAGGAATGGTTATATGAAGTGGAATGTAGGTTACATCAACATTTTCAGCTGTGAATTTACCACTGTAATATTTGGAGACCTCAGAATTAAAACAATAATTACAAGTATTGATTGTTTTTTGGTTATCTGGTGCTTCTATAACAGAAATACTACAAGTAGATAACAGCAAGACCTTAAAATACAAAATTATTTTCTCATGATATAGGAGGCTCGACATTCAAATTCAGGGTGTCATCATTTTAAGGGAAGGCTTTCTCTCTGTCAGTAAGGTCCTGGTCACTATTAAATATATGTGAGGCTACAGGTCCTTTAAAATCTCCATGGGTCTTGGCATCATTCTCCCCTGGGTCTAAGATCTTCTTACCATGGGAACCCCAACTTCAAAAGATGCACTTTGTTCCCAGCTCTTCCATCTTGGTGCTAGTTCCGTCTGATCTCTGCTCTCTTGTTTAATCTTTTTTTATATGGTTGCTGTGATGCTAAACATGGTGACACTGATGTGTCAAATGCGATAATGGTTATCCATGGTGGACAGTGTTTGGTGGAGATGCCCAATTAAAGAAACTTGGAAGCAGGAGTGGCATCTACTTCCAAAATAGCTTACCTCTGGAAACTCTATGAACTTGTGTTCACATCTTTTGCTCATAGGGTCATTATGACTTGACAGCACTTAGCAACAACACAACATTCTTTATGTCTTCTAAAACACAATTAATTATTTTGACAACTCATGATATGTTCAGGAATCTTTTCCAATACAACTCAAAAGCCACAATTCTTCTGTAATACTTATTAATTATTCAGGTCTCAGATGAATAGCAAGTAATGGAAAAGATCGTGACTGGAATTAGGCACACCTTAATCTCGAGACTGAAATCATTGTCCTTCTGTATTTTGGAGAGGACAGTGGACTTTCACAAAGGAATGTCTCCTTATCTCCTGACTGCTGGTGTCAAGAGTGTTGATTATAGATCCACTAAATATTTTTAATCATTAACATTTTCCTTTCTTTCTCCATCTATCATTATGTTGTCCATTGACCCAGTCGTAAGGAACTTTGTTTTCCTTGATGGTGAGATGCAATCCACATTGAAGATGCAAGAAGTGCTTCTAGTTCTCCTCATTTTCTGCAAACAAGATTGTTTTATTTGTATATGCAGGTTGTTGTTGTACCTTCTTCCAATCCTGATGCCACATTCTTCTTCAAAGAGTCTGGTTTCATGAAGTATTTACTCAGTATACAGTCTGAATAGGTATGGAGAAAGGCTACATCCTTGACAAGCTCTTCCTGATTTTAAACCATACAATGTTCCCTGGTTCCATTCTCACAACAGACTTTTGGCCTAGCTATAGATTTTGAGTAAGCACAATTAAGTGTTCTGGGATTCCCATTATTTCATAATTTGTTGTGATCCACGCAGTCAAATGCCTTTGAACAGTCATTAAAATACAGATAGATATTCATCTAGTATTTCTGCTTTCAGTCAGAATCCATCTGAAATCAGCAATGACATCCCTGTTGACACTACTTCTTCTAAGCCCAGCTTAAAGTTCTGATAGTTTTCACTTAATGTACTGTTAACAACCATTTTTTGATGTTCTTCAGTAATAATTTGCCTGTGTGTGATAATAATGATATTGTAATATAATTTTCATATTTTATTGGATGACCGTATGTTTTGTGATTTTGGAATAAAAATTGGTTTCTTCCAGTCAATTTGTCAGGCAGCTAATTATCCTTCAAATTTCTTAGCATAAACTAGTGAGCACTTCCAGGATTGTAGCTGTTAGTCAATCCATGTGTTAGTATTCCATCTCTTTTGGGGGAGTTTCATTGTTTCCCTAATATCTGTAGTGTAGGTTGAACTTCTTTGATTGCTACATTTTTATCTGACATCTTTTTTTAATGTTAGCTTTTTAATATGATACTTCCTGAAATTTTTCAGTGTTGACCATTTTTTTTTCCTTTCTTTTCTTTTGGACACTGATTCTCTGAATTCCTTTATCTTCTTTTGATACTTTCTGGATCATTCAAGATTTTGCCTATCATCTTCCAATATTGCAACTCACGGTTTGAATTTGTTTTTCAGTTCTTTTAGCTTGAGAATGCTGAGCAAGTCCTTCCATCTTTTGTGTTCCAATTTCAGCTCTCCGTACATTCTATTACAAGACTTTGTTTTGTGTTCTCAAGATATCTTTGAAATCTTCTGTTCTGTTCTTCTCTTACTTCAGCAACTCTTTGTTTGGGCTTCCCAATGCAATACTGTAACTTTCACACTTTTTCTGACTTCCATTTTGGCTTATTTCTTTCTAATCTGTTTTTGTAATGACCTTTTTTTGCTTTCTTTATGAATGGTATCCTTTATTTTATCCCAGAGCTCCTTTAGTCTTTGATCATTGGTGATCAACACTTCAGAACTATTCTTAAAATTGTTTCTTAATTTACATGGAGTAGATTCAAGGCTATATTTTGGTTCTTGTTGATTTGTTTTAACCGTCTTGAACTTCAATTTAAACATGCACATGTGGAAACATTGTCTGTTCCATAGTCAGCACCTGGTCTGGTTCTGACTTCAGATATAGAACTTCTTAAAAAATTCTTTGCAGAATAGTCAATCTGATCTCTATGCAGACCATCAGGTAAAGTCCACGTGTAAAGCTACTGTTTGTTTATCTTAAAGAAAAAATTATATGCTATAGATAAGTCATTCAATGTACAAAATTCAACCATTCACACTCTTTCTCCTCATGTCTGTCACCAAGTCTATACATTTCATTTGTCTTTCTTCTTCGTTGGAACTCTAAATGTTTTACTAGTTAACCTGTTTTTACCATAATGGTCTCATGCAGTATTTATCCTTATGAAATTGAGTTTGTTCACTCAGCACGACAATTTCTACTCTCCCAAGTTATGTAGCGTTTTTATAAATTTTTGTTCCTGAGTGCTGCATAGTATTCCATTGTGTGAATGTACCACATTTTTTCAGTTCATTCACTTGTGGTTGGACATTTGAGCTGTTTCTGTGTTCTTGTGATGGTGAATAATGCTGCTTTAAATAATGGTGCAGAAGTTTCCATTTGTGTCTCAGTTCTAATTACTTGCTATGCATCACAGAGCTGGACAACAACTAGGGCTGATTGGAGAGTTGATGTCTGTGAGCTGTGGTGCTGGAGAAGAGTATTCAATATACCATGGACTGCTAGGAGAACAAGCAAGTTTGTCCTGGAGAGGGTGAAACCAGGCTGCTCCTTGAAGGCAAGGATTGTGAAGCTCCATCTGATAAGCTTTGGACATGTTTCAAAGCAGGGTCAGTCCTTGGAGAGATGGCATCATGCTTAGGAGTGTGAAGGGACAGAGCAGAAGAGGGACAGAGTAGAAGAGCAAGACCTTCGATGAGATGGATTGATTCAATCACTTGGGTAATAGGGATAGATGTGTAGGAGACAATAAGATTGACAAGAGATATATCAGTGTTTAGGGCTTTTCACATTGGGTTGCTATGAGTCACAGGCTACTAGACACCACACAACAACAACAACAACAACATATTCATAGTAGCGGAACAGCTAGATCAAATGCGGTTTTGGTATTTAGCTTTTTAAGGGAATGCCAAAATCCCTTTCAGCATAGTTGCACCATTTTACAACCTTACTAATAGTGTATGAAAGTTTCCACCTCTCCACTTCCCTTCCAACATTTATTATTTTCCTTTCTTGCTAAACTTTGCCACTGTTACAGGGGAGAGACGAGATCTCATTTTGGTTTAGATTTACATCTCTCTTATTGCCAGTGATTTTGAATATTTTTTCACCTTTCCAAGTCATGTGAATGCCTCCCTCCGTGAAAACTCTTTCTGTGCCTATTAGCCTATTTTGTAATTGGATTATCAGTAATTTCTTCTGGAGGGACAGTATAGTTTATAATTTTTTGTTATGAGACCCTTGTCTGAGATCGTATTGCTTATTTTTTTCCCTCAGTAGGTAGGTGTTTTGTTTGTGTTTTTTTTTTTATTCACCCTAGTGCAGAAGATTTTTTTTCTATACACACAGAGATTTAATCTTTAAAAGGTCTTATTGATCACTTATGTACTCTCACATTATTTCTGTGCCAACATCTTTATACCGTAGGTGAGAAAGGCCTTCTTAACCTGATCCCACTTTGTCTATTATGAAATTTATGGTTTTGGCTTTCCTTCCAGGTCTCTGATCTACTTTGAGTTGATTTTGTATATGATGCTCATATGATCTTTATAATTTTGTTTCTTTGATTTACCTTTAATTGACTCTTGTGCATTAATTATGGTTTGAGATGTGGATCTTGTTTCAATTTTCTGCGGGTAGATACTTGGTTTTGCCAGTACCATTTGTTAAAGAAACAGTCATTTCCAAATTTAATATTTTTGTTATCTTGTCAAATATCAGGTGCCCATAGGTTGATGGGTTGATTTCTAGATTCTTAATTATTTTCCATTGATTTATGTGTCTGGTTTTCTACCACTACCATGATGTTTTGATTACTAAGCCCACAGGTAGATTTGTTTTTGATATCAGGACGAAAGGTTCCTCCTACTTTATATTTGTATTTCATAAGAATTGTGTTTATTCTCAGTCTCTTTTCTTTCCAAATAAAACTTAAAATTGTTTTGTTTCATTTTATTTTTAATGAGAGGCTTTAACCTTCTTTTATACACTTACTTGATTAAAATTCACAACTTTATAACATCTCTAATATTATTTTATTTTTGTATTGATATTTTATCAAAACTGTAGACAAAATTTGGATTTTAATTCATTCATTTATTGTTGCACAATTTCTTCCCTTCCCCTACTCCCCAGTCAACTTTGCTGTACAGTTCTTATTCTGGACTATTGCCATGAAAACAATATATATATATATATTTTTTTTTTTAATTAAACAGTTCTTTCCTTCATCTGTTTCAATGCAGTGCCTGTTATACCTCCTTGAAGAATGCATTCAAAATCCATGTTGAGATTGTGTTAAATATGTTGATAAATTTTGGCATGATTGTAATTTTCACAATGTTGAATTTTCTTATCTAAGAATAAAGAATATTTCCTTCCATTAAGTTAGTTCTCTTGTTGTTTCTTGCTGTAGTGTTTTATAGCTTCCCTTTTTAAGGTCTTTTTTAATCTCTGGTTTGGTTTATTCCTAAGTATGAAGTCTTGTGGTTGGCTACTGTAAATGAAATGACATTGTTTTTCTTCTTTTCTGCATTTTATCTGTTGCTGTAGAGAAATCCAATTGATTTTTGTATGTTAATCTCATATCTTGTCACTCTACTAATTGGTCTACTAGGCCTAAGATTTTGTTTGTTTGTTTACTTGTTTGTTTTTAATATTCGATATTTTTGGTGTATACTATCAAGTTATCTATATACATTTATAGTTTCCTCACCTTTTTGCCTACTTGAATGTCTTTTATTTTTTTCTCTTGTCTTATTGACCTAATGGGCAGCATTGCCTGGTTTCTATTCACAAAGTTAATGCCTTCTATCTCTCTCTTCTTTTTTGCTCATTCATTGTTGCATATTTTCTTCCTTCTCCCTCTCATTCCTCTTCCCTACTCCACTTTAATGCACCACCAGTTGTCATAAATATAATGCTTCATCATATATTCCTTTCTAACAGTTCTTCACCTCATCTGTGTGAGGCACAAAACATTACAGAAGTGACTTGGACCTAAGTCTTCATACCAAGGGATGGCTGTGGGAGGAAGGTACTGAATGAATAAGTAGGCGTGTAAGGGATCCTGATGTAGCTGGAAAAAGGAAGGAAAAAGACACATGCATCAGAGGCAAGGACACACTGAATATACTAGATATTTTTAAAAGGGGAAATGTATTTCATCTGCTCCATTCATAAAAGGCTTGTTTGTTAGAGAGTACTCTAAAGCTAAGCTTCCAAATTAAGACAGACTAAGAAGAGAAGTGCATAGAGAAGCCAAAGCACGAGAAAGAATTCAAGATACTAAAGAGCTGAACAGAAGATTCCAAAAGGCTGCTCAAAATGACAAAGCAAAATGCTACAATGAAATGTGTGAGGAGCTAGAGTCAGAAAACCAAAAGGGCCGAACTCTCTCACCATTTCTTAAGCTCAAGGACCTGAAGAACAGATTCAAACCTAGAGTTGCTGTAATCAAGGATGCTTTGGGCAGAATATTAAATGATCC
>NW_006399784.1:4269236-4282654 GCF_000299155.1 Elephantulus edwardii | reverse complement strand
TTTAGGGCTGTTGTGCATAGGGTCGCTCTGAGTCGGAAACGACTTGACAGCACATAACAACAACAAGAAGAGAAGTTGGCCATTCACTTCAGAAATATTATAGGACTTAGAAAAGTCTATGTAAAGTAACAGCATACTTAGACTAACAGATACAACAAGTGAGGCTGAGCCCTCAAATTTGGAATCACAAAGAAAAGGAGAAGTTATAAACAGAAACTAATTTTTGGAATTTGGAATATGAGAAGTATGAATGTAGGAAAACTGGATATAGTTAAGAATGAAATGGAACACATAAATATTGACCTATTGTTGTTGTTTTTAGGTATCATTGAGTCATAGACAACTCAGCATACTGTCTTCCAGGGTCACCTATTTTGAATAATATTGCATGAGTTCCTTGTTTTTCAATGCAGAATAGTATTTCATTGTGTGAATATACCACAGCTTCTCTATCCATTTGTTTTTTGATGGCACCTGGGTTGTTTCCAACTCCTTGCTATTGTGAACAAAACTGCAATAAACATGGGTGTGCATATATCTGCTTGGATGTCAGTTATGGTTTCTTTGGGATGTATTCCAAGTAGTAGAATTGCTGGGTAAAATGGTATCTCTATTTCCAACTTTTTGAGAAAGCGCCATGCCAACTTCCACAGTTGTTGCACCATTTTACACTCCCATTAACAGTGAATAAGGGTTCCAGTTTCTCCACAACTTTGCCAGCATTTGTTGCTTGCTGTTCTGTTAAATTCTGCTATTCTTACTGGGGTGAGATGATATCTCATAGTTGTTCTGATTTGCATCTCTCTTAGAGCTAGGGATTTTGAACATTTCTTCATGTGCTTGTTGGTCATCTGAATGTCTTCTTTGGTGAAGTGTCTGTTCATATCCTGCGCCCTTTTTTCTATTGGATTATTTACCTTTTTCTTGTTGTGTAATCTTGTAGTATTTTATAAATTCTACATATAAGTCCCTTATCTAACATGTCATTCCCAAGAACTTTTTCCCAGTCTGTGGCTTCCCTTTTTACCCTGTTGGAGAAGTTTTTAGATGTTCATAAGTATTTGATTCTTAGAAGGTCCCATTTATCTATTTTATCTTCTCCTGACTGTAGATTTTTAAGGCTACTTAGAAGACTGTTTATGTCGTGGATGAGGACTACTAGAATTCTTCCAAGTTTTTCTTTAATGAAGTTTATAGTCCTTGGTTTTAGTCCTAGATCCATTATCCACCTTGAGTTGGTTTTGTATAAGGAGAGAGCTGTGGATCTTGCTTTAACCGTCTGCAGATGTTTTTCCAGTCTTGCCAACACCATTTGTTAAAAAGGCTGTTGTTTCCCCGCTTAACTGATTTCATCTCCTTGTCAAAAATCAGTTGATCATACATAGATGGGGAGTCATAGATAACTCATAGTGACACATAGTGACCCTATGAATGAAACGCCTGAGCACCGTTCATAGAGTTTCCGGAGGCAAGCCATTTCTGACGTGGATGCCACTCCTGCTTCCAAGCTTGTTTTGGTTTTTTTGTTTGTTTGTTTGTTTGGGTTTTTTGTTTTGGTTTTTTTTTGTTTGTTTGTTTTTAATTAGGAAGCTCCAGCAAACACTGTTCACTATGGGTAGCCATTATCACATTTGACAGATCAGTGTCACAGCGTTTAGCATCACAACAACCCCGAGTGGCCGCTGTACAGGAATGCACAGACCAGTACTATACCACCTAGAAGAATGTTTTACACACACACCCCACAAAAACAAACAAACAAACAAAACACCCAAACAATTTGATCCAAGACTGAGGGTTGCAGATTAAAATCACCGACCCTTGGCTTGTTAGCGTAACTTTCTGTCCACTATGCCAACATAGCTATATGTATTGATTATGTTTATTAGATATTCACAAAATGAGATGAACTTACATGGGACATTGTGAATCAGAGAAGCATATGATCTACTACATAAGATGAAAAGGAAATAAAAAATATGGTCAATTTTATAGTTAAAAAGGACACTTCTCAATCCATAGTAAAATACAATCTTGTGAGTGACAGGAAGACTTCCATACACATACAAGGACAACTTCTTAATATAATCTTCATTTAAATTTATGCACCAATGTCCAAAGCCAAAGATGAGGACATAGAGGATTTCTACCAACTTTTGTCGTCAGAAGTCGATTGAACATGCGACCAGAAAGTATTGATGATAATGAGTGACAGGGACAGGAAAGTTGGAAACCAGAAAGAAGTATCACATGGAGTAGTCAGAAAACATGGACGTGGTGAGAGAAATGATGTTAAGAATAGGATGGCAGAATTCTGCACAACCAGTGATTTAGTCAATGTAAATACATTTTTTTTGTAAATACATTTTAGAAGAAACATAAACATAGGCTATACACATGGATTTCACCAGTTTGTATGCACAGGAATCAGATTAATTACATCTGTAGAAAGAATCATTGGAGAAGTTCAATATCACCAGTGAAAACTAGGTCAGGTACTGACTGTGGAACAGACTATCAAATACAAGTTCAAATGAAAGCTTAAAGAAGGTCAAATCATGTCCACAAGAATAAAAATTTCATGTTGAGTCTATTGCCCCTGAATTTAAATACCAACTCAGGAACAGGTTTAAGGCCTTGAAAATTAATGAGTGAAGACCAAATAAACTGTGGGAGGACGTAAAGAATATCATCTACGAAGAATGCAAAAAGGTCAATACAAAGACAGAGGAAGAAGAAAAGACAAAAATGGATGTCAAAAGAGACTCTGAATATTGCACTAGAACACTGAAAAGCCAAAGCAAAGGGAAGAAATCCAGAAATTAAGGAGTGGAATAGAAAATTTCAAAGGATATCTCGGGAAGACAAAGCAAAGTATTATAATGAAATGTGCAAAGAGCTGGAGTCAGAAAATCAAAAGGGCCAAACTCCCTGTTTGTTTTCCTAGCAGTCCATGGTCCCCTCAACACTCTTCTCCAGCACCACAGCTCAAAGGCATCTATTGTCTTTTTATCCTACCTAGTCATTGTCCAACACTCTGATGAATAACAAATTGTTGCAAAGACCATGGCCTGTATCAGACGCACCTTAATCTCCAGAGAGACACCATTGCTCTTCAGAACTTTGGAAAAGTCCCTAACAGCAGACTTTTCCATGGCAATACATCTTTTAATTTCCTGGCTGCTGTGGAGCCAAGCAAACTAAAGCTGTGAACAATCTCAATCTCTTCACCATTCATACTGCAAAATCCTCCTGAAGATTATCCAAAAACAACTGAAATAGCACATTGATAGAGAAGCCCAGAAATTCACGCTGGTTAGAGAGGCATTGTAGTGAATGTCAGATGAATCTGCAGAAAGTAAAGAGTACAAGTGGAATGTCTATCTGTGTTACATTTACTATGCAAAGACATTTGAATGTGTGAATCTCAACAAATTATAGTGAATGTTGAGAAGAATGGGAATTCCAGAACACTTCATTGTGCTATGCAGAACCTATACTTGGACCAGGAAGCAGAGCAAAGAAACATTGCATGGTTCAAAATCAGGAATGGAGTGCATCAGGGATGTGTTCTGTCTCCAAACTTTTTAAATCTATATGCAGAACGCATCATTTGGGAGGCTGGGTTTTATGAAGAGGAAGGTGGCATCAGGATTAAAGAAAAGCTCATCAACAACTTATGTTATGAAGGTGACACAGCCTTGTTTGCTGAAACTGAGGAGGACCCGAAGGGCTTGCTATAGAAGGTCAAGGACTGTAGTCTTCAGTATGGATTGAAGCTCAACATCAAGAAGACCAAAATTATTACCATTCTGCCAATTAGCAGCACCATGATTGATGAAGAAAGAACTGTTTTTAACAGTTAGGACTTGCTTAGCTCCACAGTCGACAATCTTGGCACAAGCAGTCATAAAAGCAAAAGATAAATTACACTGAGAAAATCTGCTCTCAGGAATCTCTCCAGAATATTGAGAAGCAATGATGTCAGTCTAAAGACTAAAGTATACCTGATCCAGGACATTGTCTTTGTAATTCAGAAAGCTGGACGATGACTAAGCATTACAGAAGAATAATAAATATCTTTGTGTTGTGATGCTAGAGAAAAACCCTTGAACATGTCATGGACCACCAAGAAAACAACTGTGTGTGTCTTGGAGAGAGTGAAAAAAGTTTCTCCTTGCAGGCTATGATTTTGAAGCTCTGTCTCACATACTTTGGACATAAGAGCAGGAAGTACTGGTTCTTAAAGAAGGACATCGTGCTTGGAAGGGTGAAGGGACAGTGTAGGAGAGGAAGACCCTGGGTCATATGACTTGATTCAGTAACTGGGAAAATGGAGGTAGCTTTGTCTGAGTAAGTGAGACTAGCTCAAGACAGGGCAGGGTTCAGTGCTGTTGTAAATATGGTTGTTATGAATCACATGGAACTAGGTGGCACAAAACAACAATAACAACATATCTAGACCACAAAGTTGTTGTCTGAGCAGAACAAGGAGATAATTTGTGGTTTAAAATCAAGAAAGAGCTGTGTCTGAGCTGAATCATCTCTACATAGGTGTTCAATCTGTTTGTGAAACAAGGCATTGAAGAAGCTGAACTTTATAAAGGTAAATGTAATATGATTGGAGGGGAACTCGTGACCAAATTTCATTGTGCAGGTTAAACAAGCTTGTATTGTGAATAAATCAGTTTCTCTATCCATTTCTTTGTTGATGAGAAGTTGAGCTTCTTCTTTATCTTTGCTATTGTGAATAATCTGACAAAAAACATGAGTATGCAATCATCTCTGTCTCAGCTCTAATTTCCTTGTGATAAATTTCCAATAGTGGAATTTTTGTGTGTGTGTGTTTTTGTTTCTTTGGTTTTTTATTAATTGTAATGAAAGTTTACAGAGACTTAGTGTTTCCATTCATTCATTGTTGCACTTTTCTCCCTGCTCACCTCTTCCCCCTCAATCACTCTTCTCCTTGAAATGAAAAACTCTTCCATTGTTATGCAATTCCTCCACCCAAGATCACTCTATTATACAGCCTTCACTCTATACTTCTGTAATGTCTCTGTAATGTCAAGAATACCCATTTACATATCCCTTTTAAACAGATCTCTTCCTCATCTGTTTTAATGCAATATACATCATGTCTCCCCTCCTTTTCTGTCTTCCCTCAAACCTGGTGTTAGTCCCGTTTTACGACAGTAGCCCTATATAATACTTGTCCTTTTGTGACTGTGATATTTCACTTAGCATAATGTTCTCCAGGATCATCCATTTTGTATAATATTTTATGAATTCTTTATTTTTAAATGCTGCATAGTATTCCATTGTGTGATTATACCAGAGCTTCTCTATCCATTTGTTGGTTGATGGATTGTTTCCAGTTCTTTGCTATTGCGAACAAAGCTTCAATAAACATAGGTGTGCATATGTCTGCTTGGGTGGCAGTTATTGTTTCTTTAGGATAAATTCCCAGTAGTGGAAGTGCTGAGTCAAATGATATTTCTATTTGCAACTTTTTGAGAAAGCACTATACAGCCTTCCATAGTGGTTGTACCATTTTACACTCCCACGAACAGTGAGTAAGAGTTCCAATTTCTCCACAAGCTTTATAGCATTTGATGTTCATTATTCTGTTAAATTTTGCTATTCTAATTGGGGTGAGATGATATCTCATAGTTGTTTTGATTTGTATCTCTCTTAGAGCTAGGAATATTGAACATTTTCATGTGTTTGTTATCTGAATGTCTTCTTTCATGAAGTGTCTATGAAGGTAAGTGTTTGTATAGTAGAATACATTCAAGTGAGCCTCTTTCTGGTGTTCTCTGCTTTTCTTCTAAAGAGCAAAAACTGTAGTTATACTTCTTGAAGACAGATTTTTTTTCTAATTCTAGTTGTTGTTGTTAAGTACCGTTGAGTTGTAGATGACTCATAGCGACCCTATGAACGAAAAACCTGAACACTTCTATGACTTTCATTGTTTCTCAATGTCCATAGATTTTCGGAAGTGGATGCCACTCCTGCTTCCAAGCTTGTTTTAAACAGGGAGCTCCACCAAACATCGTCTCCCATAGGCAATCATTATCACATTTGACACATCAGTGTCACAGTTTTTAGCATCACAACAACCACAAGTTACCTCTGCACAGTAAATGGACAGATTAGTGCTATACCACTTAGAGGAATGTTTGACCAAAACAATTAAAACCAATACTGAGGGCCCCAGATTAAAATGACCCACCTTTGGCTTGGTAGCATAACTTTCTAACCACTAGGCCAATGTTATAGTCAGTACTCTTCTCCAACACTACAATTCAAAGGGATCATTTTTTCTCCGTTTATCATTATTCATTATCTGACTTTCACATACATAAGAAGTGATTTGAAATACTATGACTGAATCAAATGCACCTTAGTCTTTATTCTGAAATAATTTCTCTTTAGTACCTTAAGAAAGTCTTTGACAATAGCTTTTCCCAATCCAACAAATCTTTTCATGTATTGACTGATACTACTGTAAGTGTTGATTTTGAATCTGAAGTACGAAGGAGACACTGCATGTTTCAAAATAGGGAAGGATGTCCACCAGGGATGTATTCTGTCTCCATACCTTTTCCATCTTTATGAAGAACAGATCATCTGAGATGCTGGACTGTACAAGGAGGAATGTGGCATCAGGATTGGTGAAAGATTATTTAACAACCTGTGTTATGCAAATTATACAACCCTGCTTGCTGAAACTGAGGAGAGGCTGAAGTGCTTGCTACAGAAGGTCAAGGACTGCAGCCTTCAATATGGATTGAAGCTCAACATCAAGAAAACAAAGGTTCTCACCACTGGGCCAATTGGCAGCATCATTACAGAGAGTGAAGAAACTGACATTGTTAACAATTTTATTTTGTTTGAGTCCACAATCAATATTGTTGGTATCAGCTGCCAGAAAATCAAGATACAAATTGCATCTAAAAAGTCAGTTGTTAGGGACCTCTCCAGAGTACTGAAGTACAATGACATCAGACTGGAGACTAAGGTGTGCCTGATCCAGGACATGTCCTTTGCAATTATATGCTGTGTGTAAGAAATCTGGACAGTGACTAGGGATGATAGAAAGAGAATTGATGCCTTTGAGCTGTGGTGCTGGCAAAGAGTGTTGAGTATACCATGGACTGCTAGGAGAACATACAGGTTTGTCCTGGAGAGGGTGAAACCAGGCTTATCCTTGGAGGCAAGGATTCTCAAGCTTCATTTGATGTATTTTGAACATGTTAAAAGGAGGGACCAGCTCTTGGAGAGGGACATCATGTTTGCAAGAGTGGAGGGACATGTCAAGTGAGAGAAGAAGGCCCTCAATGAGATGGATCAATTCAGTGATTGGGGTAATGGGAGAAGGTGTGTCACAGATTGGCACAGGATAGAGCAGGGTTTAGGGATCTTGTACATAGGGTTGCTATGAGTCACAAGTCACTTGATGACACATAACAACAACAAGCAACATAATGTTGCTTATTATTCCAGTTGTGGGGACTTATTTTGTCAGTGTTGACGTATGATTTATATTGAATGTTTTAGTCTTTGATCTTTTTCAGTGGATACTTCAAGTCTTCTCTTTGTGCAAACAAAGTTGTGTGATCTGAATATCATAAGTTTTTAATAGTTTTTCCTCCAGTTTTTTTCATTACAATCAAAGATCTTGATTTCTTTCATTTAATAATTATGGTTAAAATATATAACTTTGATGGACACCAGAATACACACTTTCCTTGATTTTCAACCATGCAGTATCTCTTTTCATATCGTTAATGGACTTCTTCCACCATATACTTCAAAGATCAGAATCCAATTCATATAAATCTCTGAAGTACATTTATTGGAGACCTTGTGGTCCACTCAGCAAAGGTTGTATTTGATTGCAGAATATATGTTTTAATAGGTTTATGAAGCATAATAATTTTACGTGTACTTATCCAAATAATATTCAATGATAGTAACATCCATAGTAATTTAATCAACACTAGCCCTTTTAGGCCATATGTACTTGTTGTTTGACATCTTTGAGTCAAGTACAACTCATAGTGACCCTCTGCACAGACAATCTGAGCCCTATACCCTATTCAGTGCGATCTGCATAATTTCAGAAAAACTGGAGCCCATTACTGACATCCATTAGCATCTCAATTAATATCTTTGGAAGTCTTCCTCTTCTTTGTTGACCCTCCATTTTTCCAACAATTATGTCTCTTTCTAAAGAACGGCCTAACCTAACTACATGTCCAAAGTATGAGAAGTGAAACTTCACCAGCTTTGCCTTAAAAGAGGAGTTTGATTGCACTTTTTCTAAGACATATTATGTTTAGTATTTTGGCAGTTCATGCAATATTCAGCACTCTTCTCCAGCACCACAACTCAAAGGCATCAATTCTTCTGTTATCTTTCTTCACTGTTCAATTCTCTGGTACGTAGCAAGTGATTAAGAAATGATAGCCTCAATCAGGCTGTTAATTGTAGTCTTGTGATAAAAGTCACTTCAAATAAATTTCTTAGAAATTAATATTTTTTATGAAGAAGATTCACTAGGACAAACTAAGATTCTATAGATAATTCCCTTCCCCTTACTTCAGTTGCTTCTGACTCATAATGCCTGTATAGAAAAGAGTAAAAATTAATCATAGGCTATGTGAATTAGAAAGGCGGCCTGATGGCATAGCGCCATATTGTTCTGTTAAAATAGACAGTGTCCCCTATTAACTTGAGGCCTGCGATAAGATTTTGAAATCTTTACCAAAGCGGATTGCTACATTTTTTCTCTGAAGAGTAGCTGGTGGGTAAAAATAATGACTTTTTACTTAGCAGTGAAATGTTTAATTGATGTGCTACCAGAGCTTCTTTCTAGGAGACCAAAAACAAAAATGAAGCTCTCTCTTTTGGAGTCTATTCCTACTTAATAAAGATTCCATTGAATAGAAGAGAACTGTCTTATACTTGTTCAAAAATGTGAATCTTTAAAGGAGAACTTTCTCATTTGTCTTCTATGAGATAGGTTCTAATCTTCAGTAAATCACCACTTAATCTACAGAATCGACAGGGCTTCTCATTCAGGAAACCAGAATTTGTAATTGGAATAATTTATTCTCCTAATGTAACAATGAAGAATGAGAATCCCAGAACACTTGATCGTTCTAATGCGAAACTTATACTTGGACCAGGAGGCAGTCATCGGAACCGAGCAAGGGAACACTGCATGGTTCAAAATTGGGAAGAGCGTACGCCAGGGATGCATCGTATCTCCATACCTTTTCAACTTATATGCAGAACAGATTATCCGGGAGGCTGGGCTCTTTGAGGAGAAATGTGGGGTCAAGATTGGTGGACGATTTATCAACAACCTGCGTTATGCGGATGACACAACCCTGCTTGCTGAAACTGAGGAGGACCTGATGCGCCTGCTGCAGAGTGTCAAGGACTGCAGCCTACAATATGGATTGAGGCTCAATGTCAAGAAGACAAAGATTCTCACCATCAGGATGGATGGTGAAGAGATTGAGATTGTACACAGCTTTAGTTTGCTTGGCTCCATAGTCAACAGTCTTGGCACCAGCAGCCAGGAAATTAAAAGGCGCATTGCCATGGGAAAGTCTGCTCTTAGGGACCTCTCCAAAGTACTGAAGATCAATGGTGTCTCTCTGGAGACTAAGGTGCGTCTGATACATGCCATGGTCTTCACAATCACTTGTCATGCATCAGAGAGTTGGACAATGACCAGGGAGGATAAAAGGAGAATTGATGCCTTTGAGCTGTGGTGCTGGAGAAGAGTACTGAGAATACCATGGACTGCTAGGAAAACAAACAGATTTGTCCTAGAAAGGGTTAAACCGGGTGGCTCCTTGGAGGCAAGGATTCTGAGGCTCTGTCTAACACATTTTGGACATGTAGTGAGGAGAGACCAGTCCTTAGAGAGGAGCATCATGCTTGGGAGGGTGGAGGGACAGCGCAGGAGAGGAAGGCCCTCTATGAGGTAGATTGATTCAGTGACTGGGATAATTGGGATAGGAGTGTTAGACACAGTGCGATTGGCACAGGACAGAGCGGAGCTTAGGGCTGTTGTATATAGGGTCTCTATGGCTCGCAAGCTACTCAACTGCACATAACAACAACAACAAGAATTTAACAATGTTAAAAGATGTCTAGAAGCCTCAGGTTTAAAATTATTTTTGTTATATGATATCAAGTGAGCTACAACTCAACCTTTTGAACAACAAATGACAATCTTTCCCTACCTTTTGCCATCGTCACGATGTTTAACATGATCAAGCCCCCTTGTACAATTGCTTTGTCAATCTATATTTTTTGGGGGACTAACTTCTCTTCCCCTGAACTTTAACAGCAAGTTCTATTGAATATTTTAATAACTGGGAAATCAGTGTTCAAGGTAAGGACCAAGATTTCTAGAAAAAAATATTGTTAGCTAATGAGCAGTATAACCATTGTATGTCTACTTACTGTACAGAAGTAACTCATGGTTGTTGTGAAGCCAAACACTGTGACACTTTTGAGTCAAATGGGAGAATAGTTACCCATGGTAGACAATGTTTGTTGGAGCTTCTCAATTTTAAAACAAGCTCAAAGGCAGGAATAGTATCCACTTCCATAATAAATCGCCTCTGGTAACCCTATGAACCTGGAGAAAGAACGAAAGTTATACAGGTGTCCAGGGCTTTTGTTCATATGGTCGTTATGAGTTGCTTAAGACTGAATGACACTTAACAACAACAATAATGAGCAGTATATATTATAATGGAGTGTGACTTGATGAACTCTAAATCATTATTTCTAATAGCTTAGAATAAAAAATATAATATAAAGTCCTTTTTTCCCTTCCTATAATAATAGACACAGAACAGATGAAACAATACAACAACATAGGGGAAATATATTGACATAAAAGAAATCTAGAAGCATATGCATTAGAATATATTAATGTAATATTATTGCCATATATTTAGAATTTGAAAAACAAAATATACTTATTACATAAAAAAATAAATAATATTAGCAATCTGTGCATCCCATATTCATTGCTTTGTGCTGTTGAGTCATCTGCAACTCATAGCAACCATATATACAACAGCTCTGAAGCCTGCCCTGTCCAGAGACCATCTCACTGACTGAACACACCTACCGCTTTGGCCCCAGTTACTGTATCAATCCATTTAATCTGAGATCTTCATTTCCTGTGCTGTCCCTCCAGCCTTCCAAGCATGATCTTCTCCAAAGACAGGCCATGTCCCTTTTGGCCAAGTGCCAAAAGTATGTGAGGCAGAGCTTCAAAATCCTAGTCTCCAAAGAGAAGCTTGGCTTCACCTTTTCCCAAATATATTTATTTATTTATTAGGGGTACATAGAATGTTCAAGACTTTTCTCCAGCACCAAAACTCAAAGACATCAATTCTTCTTTTATCATCCTTCGTTATTAAGCAAATCTCTGATAATTGTGAAGATCATGGCCTGGATCAGACAATCTTCAGTCTCTATGTTGACATATTTGCTTCTCAGTATCTGGAGAGATCCCTGATAGCAGATTTTGCCAGTGCAATTTGCATTTTAATTTCCTGACTACTAGTGCCAGTAATGTTGATTGTGGATCTGAGCAAGCTGTAATTGTTAACAACATCAATCTCTTCTCCATCTATCACTAAGCTGCCAATTGGCCCAGTGATGAGAATCTTTGTTTTCTTGAGGTTGAGCTTCAATCACTATTGAAGGCTACAATTCTTGACCTTCTGCAGCAATTGTTTCAGGTTCTCCTCAGTTTTAGCAAGGTTGTATCATTTTCATAACATAGGTTATGGATAAGTCTTCCTCCAGTCCTGATGTCACATTCCTCCTCATAAAGCCCAGCCTCCCAAATGATCTGTTTTGTATATAGATTGAAAAGGTATGGAGACAAGACACATCCCTGATGCACTCCTTTCCTGATTTTTGAACCATGAAGTGTTCTCTTCCTCTGTTCTGAGAACTTCTTCCTGGTCCAAATATTGGTTTCACTTGAGCACAGTCAAGTGTTCTAGGATTTCCATTCTCCTCAATGTTAGTCAACAATTTATTGTGATCCACACAGTCTTTGCCTTTGTATAGGTGATGAAACACAGATAGATATTCATCTGATACTCTTTACTTTCTGCCAAGATTGATCCAACATTGGTGATAATATCTTTAGAGTTATGATCTCTTTTAAACCCAGCTTATATTTCTGGAAGTTCTCTGACAATGTACTGTTCCAGTCATTTTTGTATAATCTTAAGCAAGATCTTACTTGTGTGTGATATTAGTGATATTGTTTGATAATTTCCACTCTGTTGGGTCATCTTTTTTTTTTTGAATTGGAATAAATACGGATCTCTTCTAGTCAATTGTCTAGATAATTTTCCTTCAGATTTTTTGGCACAATCTGGTGAGCATGTCCAGGGTGCCATCTATTTGTTAAAATATGTCAGTTGGTATTTCATTAGTTCCTGGGGCCTTATTTTTTTACTGAGTCCTTCAGAGCATCCTGATATTCCTCCTTTATCACCATTGCCTTTTGATCATATGTTGTTCTTGAAATTCTTCTGTGTCACCCAGTTACTTTTGGTGCAATGATCCTTACACTCCTTTCATTTTCTTTTAATGCTTCTTGGATCATTCAATATTCTGCCTATAGCATCGTTAAATGTTGCAACTTGAGTGCTGAAATTGTTCTTTAGTTTCTTCACCTTAAGAAATGCCTAGGGAGTTTGGCCTTTTCTGACTCTACCTCTTTCCACATTTCATTATAATACTTTCTTTTGTCTTCCCGAGATGCCCTTTGAAATGTTCTGTTCAGCTTCTTAACTTCTCAATTTCTTCCCTTTGGTTTGGCCTCTCAGTGCTTTAGTGCAATATTCAGAATCTCTTTTGACATCCATTTTTGTCTTTTCTTCTGCCTCTGTCTTTGTAACGACCTTTTGCATTCTCCTTGGATGATACTCTTTACATACTCCCACAGTTAATCTGGTCTTCGTTCATTAGTTTTCGAGGCCTTAAACTGTTCCTGAATTGGTATTTAAATTCAGATGGGAAAGACTGAATGTCAAAGTTTTTTTTTTTGTTTGTTTATTTTTTAATGTGGATTTGATTGTACCTTCTTTAGCTTTAATTTTAACTTCATGTAGTATTTCATGTTCTGTTCCACAATCAGCACCTGACCTAGTTTTCACTGGTGATAGTAAACTTCTCCAATGATTCTTTCCACAATTGATCTAATTCCAACTTATACCATCAGATGAAATTTATGTGCATAGCCTGCATTTATGTTCCTTATAAATGAAATTTTCAGTGAATAAATAACAAACTGTGGCTGACTCTGAGAAGAATGGGAATCCCAGAACATTTAATTGTGCTAATACGAAACC
>NW_006399784.1:4260162-4266851 GCF_000299155.1 Elephantulus edwardii | reverse complement strand
CATTGAAACAGATGAGGGAGAGAACTGTTTAAAAATGATATATGATGGCTATTATTGTCATGGCAGGAGTCCAGAACAAAGGCTGAATAGTGGAGTGGACTTGGAGGGAGGGATTGTATATCAATGAAAGAATTTTTCTTTTACTTCAAAGAGAAGAGCAAACTGGGGGCAGGAAGAAAAGTGCAACAATGAATGAATGGCCATCCAAAGTCTCTGTAAACTTTCATTAAAATTAGTTTAAAAAATGGAGAAAATCATCATTATGTTTTATTTTAAAATATTTCTGAAAGAGGAAAAATTAAAAAGTCACTTCAAAAAACATTCCATTGCCGGCTAAAAAGAGGAATAGCTAAAATGCATTTGCACAGAATTACAAGTTTAATGTTTCCTTGGGGCATTCAGTTCTAGAGCTTTCATTCTTTTCCCTTTCCCTAATCTGAAATGTCTGGATCTTTTTAGGCATTCGGTAATTTCTGCAGCATTTTTCTCCAACTGAGAATTCTTAGTTAGATAAAATACTTTGCTTCATGCTCTTTAAAAATCAATTTCACTTCTTTGCTTCAGCATCATAGTTCTATCTGTTTCAGTGAATGATGGTTGATTCTTCCCATTAATGACGTTTTGAAGCTTAAAACTTTGCAGTTCAAAGCCCTGGATAATAATTTGAAAATATTTCTGAAGTCTGTCAAAAATCTTGAATTACCAGTAACATCAAGTGTTACTGCAACATTTTACTAACTCGTACCATGTCTAAATACATCAAGAGTTTCTTGAATTTTAATTGAACATGTTTCTTATAAGAATATTATCATATGATAAAGAGATTGAGAGTGGTTTTACCAAGCTGTTGTTATATGCTCTTCAGTTGAAACTGACTTATAGTTGACCCTCTAATGGGTTTTCAGAGACTGTAAACTGCATGAAAGGACTTTTCCGTCTTTTCCCCAAGGAGCAGCTATTTAATTTGAATCACATGCCTTTGGGTTGGAGAATAGCTGCTTATTAGTGTATCAACAGAGCTCTTTTATCATAGGTTAGATAATCAAAGATAACAAACAATAAACTATTGTTGGGTTGAAAAAATAAGAGACAAATTTGGGGAAAAAATCACCAATTCAAAGTTTCATTACTTGTTTATTCCTTAACATTATTTTATTAACTAAATGGGAAAACCAGACATGACAAGTTGTGCTACAATCCCAAAGCACGTTGTTCAAAGCCATTAGCTGTTATACAGAAGAAGAACAGGCAATCTTTTCTTTTGTGAGTAACTGCTTCTGGAAACCCTACAGAGGGTCAGCTATGGGTCGGTTCTGACTCTATGGTACACAACAATAATGTGTTAATAAATAAATATTGAATGCTGTTAGGTAGGATCCATTTATATATTGACTACTACATGGTTTGGGTGTCAACAATAAAGAAAAATGACAATCACTGGACCTCACAATGATTTGAGAAGACTAAAATATGCTTCTACAAGTAGTTTTCCAAGAACATTGAAATGTTAGAGGGCACTGGATTTAATTATTATCCAATTTTTTAGAATACTGTAAAATCCTATAGAAATAGTGTTGGAGATGATTTTGAAAGAGGCTAACCATGAACAAATTTGATGATGAATCAACAACATTATTTAGGGCTATTTTTTCTTAGAAATGGATTTTGAAAATTCAGATTAATTGAGGAGATTAAATGAGTAAAGCCTGAAAACTTAATAAGTAGATGAAAAAGTAAAAGAAATACAGGATGATCCTGTGATTTTTGAGATATGAGAATTAGTGTGAGGTGGTTAATTAACTCAGATAGTGAGATAGAGAATGAATAATTCAATAGTGTATGGTACTTTAGCTTCTTATCTAATTGATTTTAAAATAGGCCACTCAAATAATGATTTTTCCAGTTGTTTATTGATGTGTAACAAACTGCTTCAAAACTTAAGAACCAAAATTACAGTTTTATTATTATCCTTTGCATTTCTCTGTGTTGATTGGGCCCAGCAGGGCAATTCTCCTTTGCAATCTCTCATTGAATTACAGATGCAAACTTAAAGCTTGATTCTGCTGAACATTAAAAATGACTTCATTGTCTATAAGTTAGAATGGAGATGCAAAGACAGGAATAGTTGAGGTGTCTGTATTCCCCTTTTTTCTTTATGTGGTTAAATAGGAGTGAGAGGACTACAATGAATCTGAAATTTAATCTTAAATTTAAATTTATACAATACATTGTGAAGACATTTCCAAGTATGATAAAATACTACTTTGACACCCTTTGTTTTACTTTCCAAACCCAGGGTACTTTAGTTCATATTCTGCTTGTCCATCTATGCACTTTAGTTTTCTTAGACTAAGGTAAGATTTTTAGAAGATGCTATCTCAATTGTGATGGTTCCAACCCACCTGATTACATGGACAATAATCAGCTATAATTTTGGCTATTTATTTCTAAGGAAGTCTCACAAAATGATGGCTTTTAAAATATTGGCTTTACAATACTGAGTTAAGTGTCATTCTCATTTATTTTCATACTATATATGTAATAAATATTTCAAAAATTAATCACCTTTGAATTTGGTAGTATCCTAATAACTTTTGAACTAGAAAGCATATAGTTTACCAAGAAATTATTTGTTGTTACTAGGTGCCATCAAGTCCATGACAACTCATAGAAATCCTATGAACAGTAGACTGGACCTTTCTACTGCCTGTGCCATCCTTGTGTTCTCTTCAAGCCCCTTGGTGCAGTCACAATGTCACTCTATTCTTTTAAGAATCTTCCTCTGTTTTTCAGACCCTCTGTATTTCCCAATATCATGTCTTTTAGTAGGATTGATGACTACAACATGACAAAGTGTGTGAGACAAAGTTTCAACGTTCTTTTTTTTTTTTTTTTACTTTATTACTTTTGTGTGAGTGTACCGTCGAATCAGATCTGACTGGTACAGGAGGAGATTGTCCCTCCTTCCCCTGCAAAGCATCTGGTGGATTCGAACTGTGCGCCTCTGGGATTGTAGTTGCAGCTCATTGCCACTAGGCCACCAGAGCTCCCCTGAGTTTCAACATACTTGTCTCTAATACCTTGGTAGCTTTTTCTCTAAGAAAGAGCTTACTTACTTATTCTTTCGGAAGTATTGATATATGCAAAATTATTTGCCAATATCACAGTGTAAATGCATCAATTATTTTTTAGCTTTCTTTATCTACTGTCCAGCCTTTAAATGCATAGGAAGTAATTGAAAATACCGTGGCTTTAGTCAGGCACACCTTAGTATTAAAATTGACACCATTACTCTTCAGCATTTTAAAAGCTGTTCTTATGTCAGGATATAAAGTTTTTATTTAACACTAAACAAACAAAAATTGTTTGATTTATAACTACTGTCAAAATTGATGGCTATGTTCAATATTCCACACAATATTTTTAATTGATCTGACATCAAATTACCTGGGTAATATCATAATACTTATTTATATCTAGCATATTTATAGTTTATATTTGTTGTATATATAAGCAACAAAAATATATTGTGTTCAACTTATATTATTAGTATTATTTTTATCTTATATTTATTCCCTTATAATTTTGTTGAATATATGTCTTGCTTTGTCGTATTTTATCTCCACTGGTAATTTAATATTTGCTATTGTGGTTAATATTTATCTCATTATTAATTTTGAAATTCTGCGGCTTCAATAATGTCATTTTATCATCTTTCTTCTTCCAGAGGAACCTAGGTAGTATAGTGCACTAAAAATCTGATTAAAGACTGGAAAGGTGAAAGTTCAAATCCACCAGCTCCCTGTGGAGGAAAGATTAAACACTCACTCCCATAAAGACTTACAGTCTCAAAATTCTGATGAAGCATCACTATAAGTCAAGGCTTAATTCAATGGTATTGAATTTGAATTCTAGCTCAATGATTGTGGTGTTTTTTCTCTATTCCTCTTCTTATAGGTATAATATTTGAATGCTTTATAATATTTTTAATTGGCTTAAAAAGAAAAAAGATACTTAAAAGGAAGATACTTATGCTATAGATAAAGAATATTAATGTAAACAAGATATTAGCTAACATTTTATTAATTTAATACTTTATGATTATATGACTTTCAGTTCCACTTATTTTTTTGTCATGTTATGATCCATGTTTGGTCCCATTCCCCTCACAAAGATGATCTAACAGAATGTGCAAATAATTAAATAATATTGTTCATTTTGAATTTTTTTAAACTTTATATTTGTTTGCTTACAAAGTTCATATACATTGTGTTCTACATTATTCTTCATTCACATTGAGTTTGGTATCTGTGTTTGGATGGCATTGAACATATGGTTTGCTTTTGGTAGGATTGTCCTTTTCACAGTATTGATTATTCCTATCCATGAACAGGGAACATTTTCGCATTTATTTAGGTATTTTGCTGTGTCTAAAAGAAGAGTTCTGTAGTTATTTTTGTATAAGTTCATCCCCAAGTATCTCAATTTGTAGTTGGCTATTGTAAATGGCATTACTTTCTTGATTTCTTTCTCTGAGTTTTATTTGTTACTCTGGAGGAATCTCACTGACTTCTGGATACTGATCTTGCATCCTGCCACACTACTAAATGGCCTCATTAACTATAAAATCTTTGTTGTTGTTGTTGTTGTTGAGTCTGTGGGTTTGTTGTTTTTTTTTTTTTTAATGTGTTTGTAAACTAGCATATCATTTCAATACACAGTTTAACCATCTCTTTGTCAATTTGGGTGTATTTTATTTCCTTCTATTTTGTGTTTTCCTAGCAAGTATTTCCAATACGATATTAAATAGAAATGGTGACAAGTGTATCTTGTCTGATCCAGTTCACAAGGAAAATATTTTTACCATTGGTAATGATACTGGCTCTTGGTTTCACATACATACTTTTCACTATTTTGTTGAGTGTCTTAATTAGGAAGAGGTATTGAATTTTGTTAAATGCCTTTTATGCGTCAATTGTTAGGGTCCTATGGTTCTTGTTTTTTGCTTGGTTCATGTACTTTTAGATTCTATTTGTAGGATATTGTTAAGGATTTTTGCATGTATGTTTATGAGAAATATTGGTAATACATTTGCTTCATTTTGGTATTAGGGTTATACTTTTTGCATAGAATGTCTCTGGAAGTGTTCCTTCTTTTTCTGAAATAACAAGTAGAATTGGTGATAAATATTCTCTGAATGGTAGGACTCAGCTGTGAAGCCAATAGGTCCAGGATTTTTATCTATCTATCTATCTATCTATCTATCTAATCTATCTCTATCTGTCTATATATCTATCTATGAAGTATCTTTTTATGACCTACTCAATTTCTTCTTTTAAGATGGTCTGTTCAAGTGTTCTACATCTGTCTGTATCTATCTGGGTAGGACATGAATTTCAAGAAATTTTTCCATTTCTTCTAGATTTTCAAATTTATCAGATTAAAGATTTCCATAATGTTCTGACATTATAGATTTCATTTTCTCTGATTCTTTTCTCCTATCACCTCTATTATTCCTTAATCAAGTTGCTTGTGTATTCTTTTATTGTATTGTTAAATTTGCCAAGTATTTGTTGATTTTATTGACTCTTTCAAAATACCAACTACTGGTTTTATTAATGGTTTCAATTGTTTTTATGTTTTCTATCTCATTGATTTCAACTCTCCTTATAATTTCTTTTCTTCTAGAGACTGTGGGGTTACACGGTTGTTAATTTTCTACTTGATGAAGGAGTTGAGTTAGGTTATTAATTTAGCTTCTTTCTTAATTTTTTGTGTTTTTGCCTATTGCTGTGAACTGCAACCTGAAAACTGCCCTAGCTGCATTCCAGAAGTGTTGATATGTTGTATTTTAATTACCATTTATTTCAAAGAACTTTACTTTTTCATTCTTTATTTCTTCTATGAAGCGAATATGTTTTAACAGGGTGTTATTTACATTCCACAGGGGTGGTTTTAAAATATGCTTTAACTTCTTCTCATTAATTTCTTATTTTATAGTATTGTGGTCTGAGGAGATACTTTGTCTTATGGAAATGTTGAAATGTTTGAGGCTTGTTTTGTGCCATTATATGTGATCAACTCTGGAAAATGTACCATGTGTACTTGAGAAGAAAGTGAATTGCGTTTAGTTGGGTGCAGTAGTTGGAATACACCTGTAGGGGTGATTTGGCTAAATGTATAGTTTAGATCTACTGCATCTTTGTCAAATTTCTTTAGAGTTGATCTATCCTTTGGTGAGAGTGGCATGTTAAAGTCTCCTACCACTTTTGTGGTGTTATCTATTTCTTTCTCCAATTTTGTAAGCACTTAGTTTTTATTTTTTTGTTTTTGTTGCTGTTTTTTGGGTTGGTGTTTTGTTGTTTTGGTTTTTTTTTTTAATGCAATTTTTATTTTATATTGAGATGGTTATCAGTTTTAGTTTATTTGGCTACACAGTCAACACTTTTGGTAACAGCAGCCAGGAAATCAAGAGACGAATTGTATTGGGAAGGTCGTCTGTGAGGGACCTCTCAAGAGTACAGAAGAGCAACAATGTCAAGCTGGAAACTAAGGTGTGCCTGATCTGGGCTATAGTCTTCACAATTATGTGCTATGCATCAGGGAGTTGGACATTAATAGGGATGATAGAAAGAGAATTGATGCCTTTGAGCTGTGATGCTGGAGAAGAGTGTTGAATATTCTATAGA
>NW_006399784.1:4258201-4259667 GCF_000299155.1 Elephantulus edwardii | reverse complement strand
GGGTTTAATTATAAAGTTCATATGCATTGTTTTCCACACCGAATCTTTTATTGGTTTATAGATGTTGAGCAAGGGTATGTGTTTTTGATCTACTGTGTCTTTAAACATTATTTAGTTCCCCTTTTTAATTATAACAGTTTTAATTTTTAAATCTATTTTATCAAAGAGTAGTATTTCCACTTCTGTTTTTTTGTGGTTGCAGCTTGGTATATTTTTTCCAGCCTTTAATTTTGTGTCTATTTTTCTCTTTATTTCTTAAATTTTTGTAGACAACATATTGATGAATTTTGGTATTTTTGTTTTTTTGTGGGTGTTTTTTTTTAATGCATTCTGCTACACTTTTTCTCTTCATTGACATCTTTATTCCATTCACAGTAAGAGTGATTATTAATTCTAGGCCAGGTTTTATTGTTGCTATTTTGCTGCATTTCCTTTTTGTTGTTGTTGTTATTATTTCTGGCTATGATAGTCCATCCATTTCCTTTGGTGTTTCTCTGTGAAGGACCTCCCTTAAAAATTCTTTTAGATTTGGCCTTGTCTTAACAAATTGCTTAAGTTTCTTCTTTTCTAAAAAGGATAATTTCTTCTTTTATATGATGGATCATTTTGCTAGGTACAGGATCCTTGGTTGGAAATTGTTTTCTTTCAATTTTGTGTATATACCAAAACATTGTTTTCTCAATCTCTTGGTTTCTGCTAAAAAACCAGAACCTAAATTAATAGCTTTCCTTTTGTAAGTGATTCTCTTTTACTCATGCTGCTCTTAATATTTCACTCTTATCTTTTATTTTGGAGACTTTGACTATGATATATCTTGATGTTTTTGGTTTGAAGGCTAGTCAATTTGGTGTTCCCTGAGCTTTTTTACTTTTAATTTATTATTAATTTCAGTAAAAATTTACAGAGACTTTGGATTTCCATTTATTCATTATTGTACTTTTCTCCACTCCCAACGCTTCCCCCTACTACACTATCCTCTTGGAAAAGTAAAAGACAAATTGTTTCATTGTTTTACAAACTCTCCCCCAGGTCCACTCCACCACGTAGCCTTTGCTCTAGACTCCTGTCATGACAAAAATACCTAATCACATATCCCTTTTAAACAGTTTTCTCCCTCATCTGTTTCAGTTCAGTATACATTTTTGAATCCATCTTTCTCAGTCTCTCCCCAACCCCAAGGTCAGTCCTGTTTTACAACAGTGGTGCCATGCAGTATTTGTCCTTTTGTGACTGAGATACTTCACTCAGCATAATGTCCTCCAGAGTCACCCATTTTAAATAATATTGCATGAGTTCCTTCTTTTTCAATGCACCATAGTATTCAATTGTGCGAATATACCACAGCTTCTCTAGCCATTCATTTGTTGATGGGCACTTAGGTTGTTTCCAACTCCTTGCTATGGTGAACAAAGCCACAGTAAACATGGGTGTGCATATATCTGCTTGGGTGGCAGTTATGGTCTCTT
>NW_006399784.1:4243908-4256905 GCF_000299155.1 Elephantulus edwardii | reverse complement strand
CTTTTCTTACAATATCTGTACCTTCTTCAATAGCTGATCAAATAATTCTACCTCAGTATATTTCTTCTAATATTTTACCTCTAGGATATCCCCTTTATTTCTTGCTAGCATTGTTTCTTCTATCATTTTTACTTTCTTTCATTACTGTTCTAATATCTTCATATCAACATATGTCATCTATATTTTTTACTCTGGGGTATTGTTTGGGTCTGCAATATTCTCTGTTGTGTTTTTTGTTGTTTGTTTGTTTGTTTGTTTTAAAAATATTTGAATTGTTTTCTCAATGTGTTTGAAGCTGCCTGCTGCTCTCTTGACATTATGTAAAATTTTTCTTGATAAGTGTTAGGCCATCTCTAGCATGTCTGAGTAGGTTATTGGTAGTTCTTTTCTTTATGATGCTATTGATTAGTTGCCTGGTGAAGGCGTTCAATCTCTGGGGTAAGCCATTCACTCTATCAAAGTCCTTTCTAGGAAAATTTATCTTTTCTTAGGTTCTTCAGGTTCTCTCTGTTCTACACTGCTGTTCTGCAGAAATCTCATTTAATGTAGTTCGTCTCCCAAATTGTGCTTTCATCCTTCATCTATGGAGTGGCTGAGCATTGTGAGACCAGACACTCTACTTGAAGAGTTTCTATCCAGGGGTTTTCAAGTCAGTTCTCTTTCTTGCAACTCAGCGTCAGCTGAGAAAATGAGAAAGTCTTTCCTTTGTTTATAGCTCTTTGTTCCAAGCTCTTGTTCTGTTTGGCACCTTAGATAGCCCTGTAGCCATGGAAGCAAGGATTCCCAAATGGAGGGACCTTGCCCCAGGGAAATTTCAATCCTCTATCTCCCCAAAAGCACCCCAAAATACTGACTCTGAGGAGGAGTTTCTCACCTGATGTGCCTTTTTTCCTGAAGTGAATGTCTTCATTTGTATGGAATGGCGTGAGATCAGGGGTACCATATAAGTAGTATGTGTGCAGGGGTGAGGGTTTCCCTCTTGGAGAAGGCTGAGAAAAATCTCTCCCTTGTTTGTGCCTCTCTGTTCCAATCTATTTGTCCTGTTTAACCCCTGAGATGACACCACATTGATGAAGGCAAACATGCTTAAATGGAGGGACCTTATCCTAAGGAAATTTCGGTCCCCTGCCTCCCCACAAGCATGCAAAAATGCTGGCTCTGAGAAAGAGTTCTCCCCTGATGTGCCTTCTCTACTGAGTAGTGAGAGTTCAGACACACAAACTTAAGCAGTTTGTGTACAGTGGGGTGGGTATGGGGGTTCCTCAAGTTAGACTTCTCTCTCACGGAAAGCTGAAAAACTCATTCCCCTGCTTGTAGCTCTCTGTTCCAAATTCTCTTGACCTGCGTGGTCCCTGATATGACTCCACAATTGATCATCAAATGGAAGGACCTTCACCCAGGTAGGTTTTGGTCCCCTGTCTCCCCATAAGCACCCTAAAGTGCTAGCTCTGAGGAAGAATCTTCTCTCTGAAACCATAATGTTTCAACATTTCTTATAATATGCAAGTAAAATCTTGCTGAAGATCATACAAAAATGACTGGAACAGTATATTGACATGGAATTAAAAGAAATTAAAGCTGAATTAGGAAGAAATTGTTCAAAAGGGATGTATCATTGCTGATAAGAAACAGCTACTGTTTGAAAGCACAGAATACTCTAAATACTGGCTGAAAGTAGAGAATACCATAAAGCTGTTTATTTGTGTTTTATTGACTTTACAAAGACTTGACTGTGTGTTTAATAACAAGTTATTGTTAGCATTGAGAAGAATGAGAATTCAAGAACACTTGATTGTGTTCCTGTGAAACCTATACATAGACCAAGAAGCAGTGATCCAAAACCAACAGGTAAGTAGCACATGGTTTAAAATCAGAGATAAGTATGACTTGAGATTATGGTCTTTCTGCTATAAAAGACCTCTTGAAAGTGCTAAAGAGTAATTATGTCACTTTAAAGACTAGAGATGTTTCTATAAGTTGAGCAATGAATAAGGACACCAAAAATAATAATCAATACCTTTCCATTGTGGTGTTGGAGGAGAGTATTGCCAAAACAAAACAATAACCCCACAAAACAATTAAAAACCCCCAATATGTTCTGGAGAAAGGGCAATCAAGGAACTTCTTAGAGGCTAAGATATTGAAAATTTTCTTTCATACTTTGGACATGTTGTCATGATTGACCAGTCAGTCTATGGAACAAAAAAAAATCCATTATACTGAGGATGGAGGAGGGTCAGAGAAAGAAAAGAAGATACTCACCATGACGGATTGACACAGTGCCAGGTACAGTGAGCACAATATTAGAGATCATGAGAATTGTGCTGGATAGGGCAAGATTCAAATGTTGTTCCTGGATCATTATAATTTGTATTCCGGAAATTTGAGGGCAGTAAACAAGAAAAACAACATAATTTTTCCATCTCTATATTTTTTTTCCCTGTTTTGGTGAAAAGCTACAAATACTGTATAATTTTTCCCCTAGACGAGTATTTCCCAGTCATCAGTGTATTCATGTGACTTTTACCAGAGTTTCAACATTTTAACTACATTTTTTAGTGTGTGAATTTGTCTCTCTCTGTCTTTTTCTTTTCTTTTCTTTTTAAAACTTGAATGCTGTTGTTGTTGTTGTTGTTGTTATGCACCGTCGAGTCGTTTGCGACTCATAGGGACCCTATGCACAACAGCCCTAAACCCTGCTCTATCCTGTGCCAACCGCACTGCCTCCGACACACCCATCCCTATTACACCAGTCACTAAATCAATCCATCTCATAGAGGGTCTTCCCCTCCTGCGCTGTCCCTCCACCCTCCCAAGCATGACGTCCCTCTCCAAGGACCAGTCCCTCCTGGCAACATGCCCAAACTATGTCAGATGAAGCCCCAGAATCCTTGCCTCCAAGGAGTTGCTTGGTTTAATCCTCTCCAGGATGAATCTGTTTGTTTTCTTGGCAGTCCATGGTACATTCAATACTCTTCTCCAGCTCTACAGCTCAAAGGCATCAATTCTCCTTCTATCCTCCCTAGTCATTGTCTAACTCTCTGAAGCATAACAAGTGATTGCAAAGACCATGGCCTATATCAGGCACACCTTAGTCTCCAGAGAGACACCATTGTTCTTGAGTACTTCAGAGAGGATATTTTCTGAAGGGATTTAGCAGATGTGAAGGGTTATCCTGGTGGAAGGTGGAGCTGGGAAGTAAGTGGGTCAAGGCACTGAGGTAAGGGCGGGTCAACACTGTAACTAATGGTTAACTCCACAAGGAGGGATTTATCTTTCACTGCTTCACAAATTGCTTGTCAGATACTCCTCTAAATCTGAACATTCAGGTTAAGACAGACTAGAAAGAAGGATTGGCCACCCACTTCTGAAATAGCAGGCCTCTGAAAACCCTATGCACAACAGAACACATGCAGACTAACAGAAAGGGCAACCTATGTAGAACTTTCAAGTATGGAAATACAAAGGAAGAGGAACAGTTGTAAGCAGACACTGGTGATTGGAACATGGAATGTGAGAACCATGAATGTACGAAAATTAGAAATTGTTAAGAAGGAAATGGAACGCATAAATATTGACATATTAGGCATTGGAGAGATGAGATGGGCTGGCATGGGGTATTTTGAGTCAGATGACCATACGATATATTACTCTGGAGATGAAAAAAACTTGAATGAGAAATAGAAATAATAAATTATTAACCAGCCCCCCCCAGAGCAGCATTTGTTTCAACAATCTGGAGATAAAAAGTCAGGTGAGCAGAAGTTTAATACTGAATCTTTTGTAGTTCATAAAAAGGACAAGATTCCTGGTGAAGAAGTTACCAAAGAAGGGTGGGGATTCCTAGTGCAGCAGATTGGCTTCTTTGAGGAATGAATACTGGGGGAAGTTCCTTAGGTATGAGGAAATACATGGGGTGAATTTCTTTATTTAGGAGTGATGGATTCATGGAATATGTTCTGTAAATTTAACAGTAGTTGAGGTTACTGATAGGGCCCAGTATAAGCTGATTTTAAGGGCTCTTATTTTTGACCCATAAGTCACCAAAGTGAGTGGACTGCATTTCTTAAGGTGACCTGACACTTATTTAGCACAGTATGGTGGATGATTCTGAGGACTGTTTGGTGGATGATTCTGAGGACTGTTTCTAGGGCTTAAAGTTCTTCACTGAGTCTTTGTTATCTTAGGTTGTAAGTCTCAGTAGGAGTGGGGTCTTCCAAACATTATTTCAAAGGAAGAATACCCACAAGGGCCCAGAGTGCACTGGGCTCAGAGGAGGGTGAAAGGAAGGATTTTTGAGTATTTAAGTTTAGTTTCTGGCAAAACTTGCCCATTGTTCTCTTTAGAGGACCATTCACATGCTCAACTTTCCCTGAGGTCTGAGGGCAGGAGGTTAGATGTAAGTTGTACTTTATTTCCAAGAGGAACTTTAATTGTTGGATTACCTGTGCTACAAATTATGTTATTGTCACTTCCTGTAGTTAAAGTTATTCCATACTGAGGGATGCCTTTAGAGAGATGTAGAGTTTCTTCTCAGGTATTGTCTGATACTGACAGGTTGTGCTTCTGTCTCAAGTTCAGGTAAAATAGTGCTTTCTTGACTGCAAATCTGGGGAGTGAGTGCTCTGCCCAGACACTGGGAATTTCAGTGAAGAGTTCTTCTGAGTTCTAGTAATTGGCAAAGTGGCCTGAGTGGACGTTCTACTCCTTTACCTGGGGAACTGGAAGGACCATGATTAAATGTTTTGTGTCGCTTAGGGACAGCAGAGTAGGGCCCCCTGGCACAAAGATGATTCTTGCCCTCAGTTTGGATAGAAGATCTTGACCCAGGAGAAGGCACAGGCCAATTAGGAACATAGAGGAACCTACGAACCACCTTGTGTCCCCCAGATGCCAGGTTACGGATTGACAGAGGCTCAGGCTTGTGTGTTGGTTTGCCTAGTGACTCCAACAAGATGGATACTGTGTTCACTGAGCGGGATACTGGGGTGTTAACTACCAAAAGGTCAGCTCCTGTGTTAAAAAGGAAATTAAGTCTGTCCCCAGATTTTCACGTAGACTATGGGCTCATGTGGTTTTAGGCTGTATGGGCCCAATAACCTTCAGTCTGTGTCATCTCTCACAAGACTTACAAAAGGAGGATTTTTATCTTGAGTTCTTCCTCTGCTTTCCTGGGCATTCATTTTTCCAGTAGTGTTGAACTTGGAGTATATACATTGGTCAGGCTGTAGTGATGAGGTGTGCCCTTGGGGGGGCGTCTGTCTTTCCCTTTTGATTACTTTGTGACAGTTCTCACTGAGGTAATCCCCTCACAGTCTGGGGCTCTGGCTAGCGCAGGATGACTGCACGGAGGGATGCATCTTTCTTGGCTCTTTTATCAGACTGTTTCTTGGCATCTTTGTCTCAGTTGCTGAACAACTTTTTTACTATTTCCAGTAATCAGGTGATGTTCATACTGGCTAGAGTGTTTGCCTGATGTCAGGAGCTGACTGGGCCACTAATGCAGAGTTGATAGAGAGCTGAGTGCCTAGGGATACCAGATTTATTGGAGTGTAAATACAATATGCCTCAGAGAGGGGCTCATAATACAGTTTCCTGGACTTTAGCTGGGGAGGAGTCACTGTGACAGGTTTAGATATGTTCATGGATTTTTGTCCTGTGAGGAGGACTTATTGTCAAAAGGGCTGCTTGATACTGGATCAAGGTAGTCTTTCCTCCCGGGGAGCAGAAGTTCTGGGAATTTGTGGGCTGTTCAATGGCCAGAATTGGGGTATTCTGTGGGTCAGGTGTTTGTAGGTACTTTTGAGCCTCCAGGGTTATACCTCCAGTCTGAACCTCCTCTCCTAAGTATTAAAGAGGGTGATTAGAAGCTGGTGACAATCATCCCAAAAAGGGAAATAGGTCTGGACTCATGAATCAACCTATACAGCAATGGCCTGAGGTTTCTCTGCATACGGATATATGTCCTATTATTATGTCATAGAGACATAGTACATTACCTCTAAAACCTTCCATATCCTGAGCCAATCTCATTATCTTCAACAGACCCAATCTCATTCTCTAGTCACTGAGTTCAATCTATCTCATCCTGAGTCTTCCTTTCCTGTGCTGTCCTACCACATTTCCAAGCATTATTTCTGTCTCAGAGGACTGACCTTTCCTAGCCATGTGCCCAAAATATGTGAGACAAACTCAAAATCCTTGCTCCAGGTAGCAGCCTGGTTTCATCCTCTCCAGAACAGACTTGTTTGTTCTCTTGGCAGCCCACAGTATGTTGAACACTCTTTCCCAACGTCATAACTCAAAGACTTTGATAATTCCACCGTCTTTAGTTATTGTCCAGCTCTCAGATGCATAGCAAGTAATCCTGAAGATCATGGCCTGGATCAGGCCCACTTAGTTTCCAGACTGAAATTGTTGCTCTTCAATACTCTAAAAAGATCCCTAACAGGAGACTTTCCCAATACAATTCTCAATTTATCTTTTTATTTCCTGATTGCTAGTGCTAAGAGAGTTGATTGTGGACTCTAGAAAGCTGAAGTTACAGCAATCTCAGTCTTTTCTCCCTCTGTGGTGAAGGTGCTAATTGGTCTAGTGGTAAGAATCTTTGTTTTCTTGATGTTGAGCGTCAATCCATATTGAAAACTACAGTCCTTCACCTTCTGTAACAAGCACTTCTGTTTCTCCTCAACAAGGTTGTGTTATATGTGTAACGCAGGTTATTGATGAGTCTTTCTCCAATTCTGATCAAAGCACATTCCTCCTCATAAAGTCCCACCTGTCAAATGATCTGGTCTGCATATAGATTGAAAAGATATGGAGATAAGAAACATCCCTGAAGCATACCTATCTTGTGGCATACATTTTTTTTTCCTGTTAAAGATGTTGGAGGTGCTGAAGGGCAGGTAGAACAGTGTGGGTTTTCCCTGTGTTGTCATCCTACAGATTGTACAGTTGACGGAGTCCAGGTTTTCTGAAGCAGACAACGTCCAAAGAGTTGGAGCTGATGTCTGGACTCAGTGAAAGAGTAGAAATAGCTTGTAACTAACCTGGAAATGATCCAATTGGTGAGATCTGTGGTGTCAGTCCCTGGAGGCAACAGAGAAACTGAGGGCGATGGTATGCCTGGGGACACACTACTGAAACCAGTCATTAATAGCTGGAGGGGGCTGGTAAGGGTTCCTCTTCAGTAGCAGCTTGGTGGACCTTTTACTGTGTATGGCTTTTCTTCTGGGCAACGAAAATTTGACTCTGTCCCTGCTTGCTACAACAATATGGAGCCCATTGAGGCAAGAAGTGGGCTATAGTCAAGTCAGTTAAGGGAACTGGTTGGGAAGGTCAGGTTTCCTGTGACCACATTCCAGATTTCCTGAACTATAAGGGGATTGAACATGTCCCATGGAGGCAAATCAACCTCAAAAGTAGGCCATTTGACTTGGCAGTTTTCAGAGTTTCCTTGGTTTCAGTTTTATACAATAGTCTTAGGGAATTTTATCTAGAGTTTTCATTATACCATCTAAACGGTGGGCTGTGACTGGTGACTACCCATGGTGTATATAAGTGCCTTTGAACCATGTATCCTGACAGACCCAGGGATGGATGTCCTGAAAAAAGCCATGCAGTTGTCCTCCTGACCATGTCCCTCATGGGAACTTGGGTTTGTCTTGGCTAAGAAGCACTCATACAAACTCTGGGTCTGACTAGGTGAGTCTCCATTTGCCATTTGACGTGACCACGAAAGCAATCAGATTCTTGTAGCTTGGGGTTTCCTGGAGCCACACAGACCAGCTACTGCAGTTGATTACAAGCACACACAATCACTAAACCAGTCACTGAGAGTTTAAACAGTCCTTCCCTTTTTAGAGATCCCTTCCTGGGCCAGTAATACTTCTGGCTATGGGGGGGTGGGGGTGTCTGGATGGGCCAGATGAAGGTGGTACAGTTGCCTTGTGTCTTACCTTATCTGGGACAACAGATCAGATCTCTTCAAGATCTCTTCTGTGAGTCTCATGGGGTGAGATAGGGTGGGGGAGAGGGAAATTCACTCAAGTAGTAGTGGCACCTTTCTCACCCACGAGTCTGGGTTCCTGGTGATTACCTATTCCCCTCTCAATACCAGTGAGTGGCACAAGGGGCTAGCCTAGTGGAGATTCCCGACCAGTGCATCAAAATGATATAGCAAAATTTTGACTCAGGAATGACCATAAGGCACTCTCAGAGAACTTGAAAGAAGAAAAAATATCTTAGCCAGCAGCCCAGAGGAATTCTTATTCCAACAATCTAGGCCTATGTGTAAATTTGTTAATCCAACTGTGCTTTTTATGCTCATGATTCACCACTTGTTTTCATTAAGCATATAAATATAGAACTTTTCCAGAAAAAATATATACGAATGAGTGATACTCTATTTTTTTACTTGAAAATTTATCAAGAAAATTATTTATATGTTACATTTTACAAGAGAATCTGCTTTTTTATCTTTTATCTTTACTATTGAGATTTTGACACATTCTTATTTTCTATTATTTTGTTTTAGCTTTGAACAGATTTTAATTTTCACTTATTTCTTGTTTTCTGAAATGTCTAACATTTTTTTAGTTTTTAAAAAATTAATTGTTCCAAATATGGTTAAGAAATATTTTTCTATTTATTATTTGATTCTGAAATATTTAGCTGTTATATTTTCTTATTTTTTGTTTTCTCTTCAGATATTTTCTTTTTCTGAAAATTTATTATTTATTTTCTGTGCTTCATTATTTCAAAATTTTATTTTTTTCTCCTGCTTTCAATTCTTAATTGTTATAATTTTTGACATATTTTATTAACATTTCTTCTAACATATTATTTTATCAGTGCTGCTAAGAAAACGAACAGGTTTGTCCTAGAGAGGGTAAAGCTGGGCTGCTCCTTGGAGGCAAGGATTCTGAAGCTTCCTCTGACATACTTTGGACATGTTGAAAGGAGGGACCAGTCCCTTGGAGACGGACACCATGCTTGGGAGGGTGGAGGGACAGTGCAAGAGAGGAAGACCCTCAATGAGATGGATTGATTCAGTGATTGCAATAATGGGGGTAGGTGTGTTGGATATGATGGGATTGGCACAGGGCAGAGCAGGGTTTAGGGCTTTTGTACATAGGGTCGCTATGAGTTGCTATGAGGCGACACAACGGCATATAACAACAACAACAATTTTTAAAGTATCTCAAGAGCATTTTTGGATTTTCTAAATATTGTTATCTTTCTACATTTTTTTCTTTGATGTAAGAGCATTACATCTCTGTTGGATACATTTAAAGTTTGATATTTTCTAGTGTTTTCTTCCTGTTTACTCTCTGCCCTCGCCTCTACCCACCCCCTTTCTGTTTATTTTGGGTTTTGTCTTTCTTGTGAGCTTCTTTCATACACTCTGTATACCAAGAAAGTTTCAGAACTATCTTCCATTCAGGGAAGAGAGGGGCAATTGTTTTAGTTGCCAGTGACTATGACTCAAATTAACTCTATGGAAAACAGATCTGAATTGTGTCCTATTCTGTGCCAATTTCATAATCTCCGACACACTTCAGCCTATTGCTTAAGTCATTGTATTAGTCTATCTTTTTGATAGTCTTCTTCTATTTTCCAAGCATGGTGTCTTTTCCAATAACTTGCCCATCCTATAACATGCCAAAAGAATATCAAAAGCATTTTCACCATCCTTGCCTCTAAGGATCACCCTAGTTGCACTTTCTTCAAGATATTTTGTTGTTCTTTTGGTATTCCAAAGAAAATGGGTTATTCAGTACTCTTCTTCAACACAACCCAAAGCCATAATTTTTTCTGTAATCCTTACTCATTGTCTAACTTTCAGATGCATGTTGTTAAATATCATTGAGAGGAGCATGACTCGTAGGTATGCCATGAACAATAGAGCTGCAACATCCTTATCGTCTCTGATTCTTTTGAGTCCATTACTGCAAACATTGCATTAATCCATCTCTTCGAAGGTTTTCTCCTTTGCTAATACTCCATGTTTTCAAGTGTTATATAATGCCATTTAAAAGATATTACCATCTTATAACATGTCTAAAATATGTGAGACAAGCCTTCATCAACTTTGTCTCCAAGAAACATTCTAGCTCCACTTGCTCCAACATCTTTGTTTTTTTGGCAGTCAAAAGGATATTCAGTATTCTTCTCCAACACTAACAATCAAGTGCATCAAATCTTCTGTAATATTTAATAATTGTCCACATTTCAAGTACATACAGATTATTTGAACGATTATGGCCTAAACTCTGTGCATTTTAGTCTTTATACTGACATCATTGCTATTTACGATTTTGGAGACGAATAGCAGACTTTCCCAATGATATTTTGTTGTTATTGTTAAGTGCCATCGAGTTGCAAGCGACTCATGGCGACTCTATGAAGGAGAGTCCTCAACGCTTGAGTGTCTCTCATTCTCTCTCCAGGTTTCTAGGGTTTCTGGAGGTAAGCTATTACAGAAGTGGATGCCATGCCTCCTTCCAAGCTTGTTTTAATCAAGGAGCTCCACCCCACTCTCTGTCCGCATTGGATAACCAGCCATTAATGCATTTGACGCATCAGTGTCACAGTGTTCAGCCTCACAGCGACCACAAGCTACTGCTGTATGGCAACCTGTACACCAGGGCTATAAGACCTAGAGAAATGTCCAAACAAAAACAATGAAAGACTGGTCCTTGGGCCTGTGGCCCTTGGGCTCTTCAGGGTCTTAGCAACCCAGAATGCCCAAATGCAGGCAAAGTCCTTCCGCCAGACCCCTGGTTCATCTGGCATGTCCACTCTGCTGACCCCCACATGGGGCCTAATGTTATACATTTCTTAATTTGTAACTGGTGGTTTAAAAAGGCTATGACTTGGATTAGGGACCACTTAGTCTTTAAACTGGCATTATTTCTCTCGTGTAATTAAAATACTAGTATACAGATAATAAGAGATCCAAATAGATGGATCTGACATATAAATTATATCTTTTGAAAGGAGAGGGATGACTATAAGAGGTGTCATTGTAAAGCTAAAGAGAACTTTCAGCAGTCTCAAAGAACTAAAAAATAAAATGTCACAGCTCATTTTGTGCCCAGAAAAGGATCTTATATCCTTCCTAGGAAGTTTGTTAGGATTCCAAAGCCTAAAGTCTTAGTTGTTTATATTATGTTGTTTTGTTGTGATATGCTTTCAATTTGACTATAACTCAAAGTGATCTTTAAAATAGCTCAGAACCTTGCCCTAAATGGAGCCAATCTCACTGTCTCTAAAACAACTGCCCCTATTTTCAAAGTCACTGTGTCAGTTCATCTCTTCTGAAACCATGCTTTCTTGTACTGATCTTTCCAAGTATAATGACCTTTTGAAAGGATTGGTCTCTCCTGTAAACACACCCAAAGTATGAGAAATGGAAGTTCAAAATTATTTCTGGTATTTCCAGCAAGGATCAACTCATCTTCACCCTCTCCTGGACAATCAGCATTTGTTTCGGGGTTTTGCTTGTTTGTTTTTTGGGGTTTTTTTGTGCTTTTTTTTTCTTTTTCTTTTGGCAGTCCATAGTAAAGTCAGTATTCTTTCCAAGCATCATTACCCAAAGGCATTGATTCTTCTTGATTGATTCCTTCTTTATTGACTAAGGAATGTAAAACACCATTGCCTGGATCAAGTACATCTTAGTCTTTCGATTGACATCATTGCACTTTAACACTCTTAAGATGTCTTTGACAGAAGATGTCCTAAGCCCAGTAGTCTAAATTTTCTGACAACTAGTGCCAAGAATATTGATAGCTGATCTGATCAAGATAAAGTTGTTAACAATCATAAACTCTTCTCCATCTGTTATGATTCTGCTACTGACCAAGTTGTGAGAATTTTGTTTTTGTTTTTGATATTCCTAGTGCCACCGCCCCTTCCAAATTCAGCTTCTAATCCTGAGAGTTTTCTGTCAACGAAATGTTCCAGTCAGTTTTCTGATTTCAGATAATCTTCAACAACATTTTCTTGTGTCTGATATTAGTAAAATTATAATAATTAGAAGGAGACGTAAATAAGAAATAGAACACAAACAAAGGTAAAATCACTAAATACTTGAAAAAATAAACAGATATATTATTTGCAATAGTTCTTTCCTGTTTTTAAGTTCCTTTCAATCAGCAAAGACTCTCAACAAGCTGATGAATATTTCAAAACTTTGCCATTATCCTGAACCATTTGCACAATTTACACTTTGCCCAAGCCTATGATGCAGTGTCAGAGGGCTATCTGACACTATTTCATTGACTATGCAAAGGTATTTGACCACGTAGATCACAACAAATTATGGCTTACTTTAAAGATAACAGGAACCCAGAACACTTGATCATGCTTATGTAAAACCTATACTTGGACTACGAAGCAGTTGTCAGAAAAGAGCAAAGAAAAACTGCATTGTTCAAAATAAGAAAGAGAATTTGGGAGGCTGGACTTTATGTGACATCAGGATTGGAAGAAAACTCATCAACACCTGTGTTATGCAGATGACACAACCTTGCTTGATGAAACTGAGAACATGAGGCATTTGCTGCAGAAGGTCAAGGACTGTAGTCTTCAAATATGGATTTCAACTCAACATCAAGAAGACAAAGATTCTCACCACTGGATCAACTAAAAGCACCATGATGAATAGAGAAGAGATTGAGACTGTTAACAATTTCCGCTTGCTCAGCTCCATCAACACTCTTGGAATCACGAGGTAGGAAATCAAAAGACAAATTGCACTGGGGAAGTGTCCTGTCAGGGACTTCCCCAAAGTGCTAAAGAGTAATGATGTCCGTCTAGAGATTAAAATGTACCGATCCAGACCATGTTCTCTCTAATTACTTGCTTTGCATTAGAAACCTAAATAATGACTAAGTATGATAGAAAAAGAATTGAGACCTTTGAGTTGTGGTCCCAGAGAAAATTCTTCAACATACTATGGACCTCCAAGAAAACAAATAGTTCTGACTTGGAG
>NW_006399784.1:4241154-4243599 GCF_000299155.1 Elephantulus edwardii | reverse complement strand
ACAACATGCTTCAAAAGGTGGAGGGGCATTGTAAGAGAGGAATACTCCAGATGAGATTGAGTGACACAGTAACTGGGGTAATGGGAGTAGGTGTGTCTGAGTCAATGAAACTGGTTCAATATAGGGCAGGCTTCAGAAACTATTACACATAGGGTTGCTATGAATCATGGGCAACTCTATGGCACATAACAACAAAGTCAATCCATCTAAATCATCAAGGTTTCTTCTCTCTTTGTTCTTCCAAATTTCCCACTTGATGTCTTCTTCCAAGTACTTATGACTCCTTCAACATACTCAAAATATATGAGATAAAGTATTACCACTCTTATCTCCACTAATCACAAAGGTTACATTTCAAAAGATTTATTGATCCTTTTTACAACCACGGTATTTGTTCAAGACTCTTCACCAACACCATAATTCAAGGGCATTAACTTTTCAATATTCCTTTTTTTTTTTTTACAACTCTTCAATATTCCTTTTTTTTTTTTTTGGTACAACTTTCAAAATGTTTGCTAAGCAGTTGAAGATACCATGACTTTGACAAGGTACACCTTAGTCTTTACAATTACATCACTGCTATTTAACACTTTGAAAAATACTTGACAGTGCATTGTCCCAAGACAACATGTCTTTTGATTTCTGTTGCTACCACCGGTGTTTATTAAGGATTCAAGTAAAATGATCCATAAAAAATGAGCCTCAATATCTTATTCATCCATAATGATGCTGTGTAATGGTTCTATTATGAGGATTTCTGTTTTCTTGATGCTGAAGAATAATCTATACTGATGATTATAGTCTTTGATCTCTTTCAGTAAGTATATCAAGTCTTCTGTTCAGTTCTTTATCATTTAATTGTTTTGTTGTAGCCTCTCTATATTGAAGTAAAACATTCAGAGACTTTTCTGACATCTATTTTGTTACTGTAATCAATTATAGCAATTAAACTTATCTCAGGAGGTTAGCATTGTCTGTGCATGCCTTGCTTATTTTCTATTATATTATAATACTAGAATGCACATTGAAAATTTGATTTGGACTCCTGGTGATCATATGCTTTTCTGGTTAAAGTCTTATTCCAGGGGATTTTCAATGACTCTGATCTTTCAGAAGGATACCATCAGAGCTTTGAATCAGCCTTTGTTTGCTTATTTTTTTTCCTGAGGCAACTCCGATTTATTTTCGAATTTCAAAGTTTTTATTTATATCTTAGCACTTTGTTTGCACCTCTCAGGAATCTTTCTATAGTATTGAAAAAAAAATACTTGAGACATATTATTGTTATAATAATTTTAATACTAGTAGTAAAAACAAAAGGATGTAATAGGGAAAGCATTACTAGAATTTAAGATGAGAGTTAATATTTAGGCTTATTGTCCAAATAAATTACTAAATATATAACTGAATTTGTTAGAAAGTTAAATTGTTACAAAAATCAAGACTATATTAAAGGAAACTTTTTCTAGGTCATATTACTGATTTCACTTTTCTCAGTTTTGACAAATGTCTTTGCTTAATAAAAGGCATATACTTGACATGACATTTATTGCCAAGAGAAATGGATGTAAAATTGAGCAAATGTGTCATTTGAGAGGTTTTCTCAACTTAATCTACTTGTTCTCTTTTTTTCTGTTATTTTAATATATCTGTCTTTTCTTAAAGGGAGCCCTGGGATTTTAGAGAGTTGAATGTTGGACTATTAACCAAGAAGTCTGAGGTTCTAGTTCTCAAGGTGTTTTCCAAGAGAAAAGTGAGTAGTCTTCACATATTAAGATTTATGGACTAGCAAACATTTTGGAGAGTAGTCATGAGTCAGAGTCAATTTGATGGCAGGGGATTTAGTTTGATTTTGATATGTTTTATAAGAAGTGTTAAGACAACTGAGGTTAAAGACAGTTACTGCTAAATTAAAGGTCAATCGTATACCACTACTTCGTGGTAGAAAGATCGAGTTGTCTGTTTCTGAGAGATTCTTGCCTTGAGATTCCTATAGGGCAATTGTACTCTGTTCAGTATTGTTGATATGAGTCAAAATAGACATGATGGCTTTACGTTTCAATTATTTAGGTATTTTATATGGGATTTTTTAGCTTTTGCTAAATGATAGGAAACTGAAATAAAACTTTCCATAATCTCTGAGAAATACAAGAAAACTACATTATAATTAACAGCATACATTTTTTAATTCGTTTGTATATTTTTAGATGTGAAAACTAAAATAGAAGAATAAAATGTATTTGTGATTAAGAACTAAAGAGGAATAATTTCCTAATGCATTTTCCGGTTGTTTTGTATCATAGAATGAGTCGATTCCTAGCTAACTCCATTCACTGGTGTTTTTAAAGCCTGTGAATCACATTGGAGGAGATTTCCCATCTTTCTTTCACAGAGCAGCTGCTGGATTCAAACCTCCTGCCTTTGGGTAAACATTTTAAATTCTTT
>NW_006399784.1:4238548-4240214 GCF_000299155.1 Elephantulus edwardii | reverse complement strand
TTTTTTTTAAGCTTTATTATTTTTTTAATAATTTTAATGAGCATTTACAGAGATTTTGGATTTCCATTCATTCATTGCTGCACTTCTCTCCCCGCCCAGTCCTCCTCCCCCCACCCCCCAGTTTGCTCCTCTCTTTCAAAAGTAAAAGAAACATTCCCTCCCTGGTACACAATTTCCCCACACCCCTCCCACTGTCCCAAATACATTCCACTACACAACCTTAATCGAGGACTCTTGTGATAACCATAATACCCTACATACATCTCTTTCAAATTATTCACTCCCTCATCTGTTTCAGTGCAGTATACACACTTTATCCAGTTTTTCTCACATTTTAACTTCTTAACATTAGAGCATTCAGTAATTATAGTTGAGTCAGAGTAAACCCAATTTACACTAAATTACAGAAAATCTTTAGGCCAACTGATGTAATATAAAATTCAATACAGGTGGATTTTTTTAAATTTAGTTCCAATTCTTAAGGATTTCTTATGAGATGTTTGTGTAATATAGGATGCTACAGAGAATCATAGAACATTATTGACTCCTCCGAAATTATATAATGAGAATACATTTTCAGAGCACTGGAAATATAGTGGTAAAGAGTTACTTTGCCAACCCAAATGCATGCAGTTTGAATCTACCTGCTGCTCTACAAGAGAAAAATTGACAGTCTCCTCCTGTAGCATTCACTGATCTATTATGCTGGAAATGAAAAGGTGGGAAAAAAGGGGTTGCATTAATACTTAAAAAGACCATTTCTACCCCAGTAGCAGTGGCAAAGTTTAGCAGGGCACCAAGTAATAAATGTTGTAGAGGATGTGGTGAGATGTTGTTGTTGTTGTTGATTGCCTCCGAGTCCCGCATGACTCATAACAACCCTATGAACAAAAGGCCTGAAGCCTTTCTATAACTATCAATACTTATGTACTTTTTTCTCACCTTTTCTTTTCCTACATAATAGACCATAAAATTGTCTGATTCCCATGTCAATTCATTCATTTCTAAAATGCTTAGTATTCCAATATTTATGTCCCTTTTCTTCCTTAAAAATCTCCAATTTGCTACATTCATACATACTTCTCACACTCCACTTTCCATTCATCAGAATCCGTTTGCAACTGTTCTTCCTCCTTTGTGATTCACATTATGAATGCTCACTCCCCAGTGCCGTGTCTGCTAGTCTAATCTATGGGTGCTCTGTTGTACATTTTACAAAGTTAAATATTCTTAGCTTTCTATTACCCTTAAAATAACGAAAAATCAGAGACTTAAAGAAGAAATTGTTGTTACATGATGTCAAGTCAAATAAGACTCATGCAGATCCTCTGAACAGTTGACCAGAACCCAGCCCTATCCTGTATCATCCTTACCATCTCAGACACACTAGAGTCTACTACTGAAATCACCGTGTGATGTTACATTTTTCTTTTGTAAGCACATTGCCTGTAAAATGCCAATATGTGGAAATTGTCCCAATTTGTGAATTTAAATTTTCAATTGAAAGCGTAGATTCCTTAAAAGTTATTTAAAAAACCCCTTAATTTATTGTAAATTATACCTATCAGAAGATTTTACTGAAGATTATCCAAAAACGACTGGAACAGCACATCAACAGAGAATTACCAGAAGTCCAGGCTGGGTTTAGAAGGGGTTGTGGTACTAG
>NW_006399784.1:4236341-4237308 GCF_000299155.1 Elephantulus edwardii | reverse complement strand
AACAACAATCATATTGTTTATTTCCACAATATTCTAGTTGTTCTTTGATTATTTATACTAAATGAGTCACCAAGGGACATGAACAATTTTAAAAAAATGAGAATTTTTTACTTTTATTTCAGACTGATTAATAAAAATTTAAAAGTGGCAAGACTCTGTATTATGTGTTTAGTAGTTCCTTACTTTTAAAAAATGCATATTTTATTTTTAAATTTAAAAAAGGTTCATAAGATAATATGAAGATTTCTTTAAAAATCCCCAAATCTCAATACCTGTTAGTTAGATAGACCTATGGCTAACTCTCCCTCCAGTGGGTTTCTGAGCCTGAACTGAAAATTTCCTGGGAGGAGATTGTCCCTCTTTATCTTACTGAAGCTAATAGATTTAAATTGATGGAGAGTCAAGTCCTTTGGGTAGTGCAATTCCTTTGGATTACAGCCATTAGAGTACACTATTATAGATTTAAAAATGAATTATGGTTTTCCTGGGTTAAGAGTGAAACCTAGGAGATGTTTCCAAAAAAGGATACTATCAATAAGTCTTATGTTAATATAAGTAAATGTCTTGGGTAATTAATAAAAGTTACAAATGCTAAAATTATAAAATTATGTAGATAAACATACTCACATATAAGTATATAAGTGTGTGTGTGTATATATATATGTTTGTTTGTATATATATATATGTGTGTGTGCGTATATATATATATGTGTGTGTATATATATTGTTCTTACTGTCTGCCATCAGGTTAAAACCAACTCACAGTTGACCCTGCCTCAGTAGGTCAACATAGATTACATGTCAATGTCAAGAGAACAAAAATACTGACAACTGAACGGATATTAAATATCCTGATAGACAGAAAAAATTGAAATTGTCAACAACTTCATTTTATTGGATCCACAATTACTATAGTTGGTACCAGCATTCAGGAGATCTGAAGTTATATTGTATGGAAAAGTCTGCA
>NW_006399784.1:4212353-4235044 GCF_000299155.1 Elephantulus edwardii | reverse complement strand
AACAAACAGGTTTGTCCTGGAGAAGGTGAAGCTGAATTCTCCTTGGAATCAAGGACTCTGAAGCTTTGTCTGACATACTTTGGGCATGTTGCAAGGAGGGACTGGTCCTTTGGGAGGGACATCATGTTTGGCACAATGGAGAGAAGGTGAAGGAGAGGAAGACCGTCGATGAGATGGTTCAAATCTGTGACTGGAATGGTGGGAATGAGTGCATTTGAGATGGCTAGGTTGGCACAGAATAGATCGGCCTTTAGAGCTCTTGTACATAGGTCACTATGAGTTGCAAACAACTCGATGGCATATAACAACAAAAACAACAACATGGACTACCAAAAACCTAACAAATATGTCTTGGAGAGGATGCAGTCAGAGTGTTCCTTTGAGGCAAAAAAGATAAACAATTGTCTCAGATACTTTGGGCATGTTGCTAGGAAAGGCTATCTCTTGGAGACATATATCATGTTTGGAAAGGTGGAGGGATAGTAAAACAAAGGAGGATCTTCAACAATGTACATTGACACGATGACTGCATCAGTGGTCTTGGATGTATCAAAGACTTGTGAGGATAGCACAGAATTCAGATTTGTTGTTCATAGAGACACTATGAGTCATACTTGACATAACAGTGCCTAACTAACTTGATAACTTTCACAGCTGAGTGATTTGAACCACGTCCCTTTCTGATTGTAGCACAGTTTCTTATCACTAGGCCACTAGATAAAGCTCTTTATATATTTTTATAATATAATTAACACATTTTATTAATATTGTTGCTATAGTTGTCATGTGCCATCATGTCTGCTACTCATAGCAACCCTATGTGCAAAGCTCTAAACCCTACTCTATGATGTGTCAATCTCATTGTCTCTGAAACACAAACCCCCATTATCCTAGTCACTGAATCAATCCATCTCATTGAGGGTCTTCCTCTCTTGTGCTTTCCCTCTACCCTCCCAAGCATGACATCCCTCTTCAGGGACTGGTCCTTATGTACAACATGTCCAAACTAAGTCAGATGCAGCTTCAGACTCCTTGACTCTAAGGAGTAGTCTGGTCTCACCTGTCTAAGTTTGTTCTCATAGTAGTCCATGGTATATTCTTCTCCAGCAGCAATTCTCTTATCATCCTTAGTTCAAAGGCATCAATTCTCCTTCTATTAACTCTAGTCATTGTACAGCTTTCTGACACATGGCAAGTAATTGCAAAGACCATCGCTTGGGACCGACTCACACCTTAGCCTTCAGACTGACAAAGTTGTTCTTCAGTAATTTGGAAAGGTCTCTGACAGCAGACTTTTTCAAAAGAATTCGTCTTTTAATTTCCTGGCTGCTTGTACCAAGAAAGTTGATTATGGAGCCAATAAACTAAAGCTATTAACAATCTCAATCTTCACCATCATCATGATGCTGCCAATTGGCTCAATAGTGAGAATCTTTGTCTTCTTGATGTGGACCTTCAATTAATATTGAAGGATGCAGTCCTTGATCTTCTGCAGCAAGCACTTCAGGTCCTCCTCAGTTTAGCAAGCAGGGTTTTGTCTTGTGCGTAACTCTGATTAATGATAAGTCTTCCTCCAATCCTGATGCCACATTTCTTCTCATAGAGCCCAGCCTCCTGGATAATCTGATTGGCATATAGATTGAACAGCTATGGAAATATATAAAGTAAATATATTTTATTAATGTATATACGTACATCACTACATTTATAGATAAGGTAATTATGAATATAGGTATTATATCCAGTTTAATTCCTTCATCTTTGTTCTAGACTATAGAAAAACAAAATCTAAATATTGGGGAGACTATATTAAGGATGTAAAAAAGTATTTACCAACATTTTTGGCACCAACAGCTAGGAAATCAAGATTAATTGAATTGGGGAACTCTGCTGTCAGAGACCTCTCCAAAGTGCTAAAGAGCAAAGATATCAGTCTAGAGACCATGTTGCAATTGATCCAGGCTGTGTTCTTCACTATTACTTGTTGTACATCAGAGAGCTGGACAATGATTAAGTGTGATAGAGGAAGAATTAATGCCTCTGAGTTGTGCTACTGAAAAAGAGTATAGAACATAACCTGGACTACCAAGAGAACAAACAAATCTGTCTTGGAAATGATGAAAACAAGTTACTGGAGGAACTAGCCCTTGAAGAAGGACATCATGCTTAGAAGGGTGGAGGGAGTTCAGAGAGAAAGACCTCAGATAAGATGTACTGACATAATAACTGGGGTAATGGGAGTGTGTAGAATTAGTAAGACTGCATAAGGCAGGGTTTAGAGCTATTGTACATAAGGTCACTATGAGTTAACTCAATGGCACATACAACAACAACAACAGCAACAACAACAACAACATTAACACAAGATTACAACAAAGCAAGAGTTAAAGGAAAAGAGAAATATCTCCTAGGTAAATTTTTTTCCTTTTTTAATTAATTATTCTTTAATACAACATATATCGTTTTCAGCATATTCTTCATTTACTTTTCCCCCATTCATTCACTGTTGCAAATTTTCTTCACTACAGACCCAACCTTCCCAGTTAGTTTTTGTCTTTGAAAACAACAAAAAAATCTCATTATTATACAATCCCCTCCCAAGTCCACAGTCCACCTTACTATGCATTATTTTCCTGTAATCTTGTCAAGAAAATAATACCTAACCCTATATTTCTTTTGAACAGTTCTCTCCTTCATCTATTTCAATGCAGTATACATTATTTATCCACTCTTTTTCAGTCTCCCCCAACCTTGATGTCAGTCCAATTTTACAACAGTGGCACTATGCAGTATTTGTCCTTTTGTGACTGAGATATTTCACTCAGCATAGTGTCCTTCAGGGTTCCCCATTTTGTATATTATTTCATGAGTTCTTTGTTTTTCAATGGAGCATAATATTACATTGTGTGAATATACCACAGCTTATCTATGAATTAATTTGTTGATGAGTATTTGGGGTGTTTCCAACATTTTGATATGGTGAACAGAGCAGCAGTAAACATGAGGTGCATATATTTGTTTGGGTGGTAGTTATGGTTTCTTTAGAGTATATTCCTTACTGTGTCAGATGGTATTTCTATTTCCAATATTTTGAGAAAGCGTCATATGACCTTCCACCGTGGTTGCACCATTTTACACTCCCACCAACAGTGAAGGAGGGTTCCAGTTCCTCCATGTTCCAAGTAATCCCAATACAAATACCAATTCAATTCTTCAACAAGATGGTAAAGGCAATTCCCAATTTAATTTAGAATGGAAAGAGGTCCCAAATAAGCAAAACACTCTTTAAAAAGAGAAACAAGGTAGTAGTCATCTCACTCCCTGATTTCAAATCCTACTACACTACCATGGTTGTCAAGACAGCGTGGTACTGGTACAATGACAGACACATAGATCAATGGACTATAATTGAGAACTCAAAATCAGCCCATCTAACTATGGTCAACTGATTTTTGACAAGGAGATGAAATCAGTTGAGTGGGGAAATGACAGCCTTTTAAACAAATGGTGTTGGCAAAATGGGAAAACTCTAAAAAATCACTCCATACACTAAAAACAACTCAATGTGGATCAAGGACCCAGGACTAAAACCTAGGATTATTAAATTAATTTTAAAAAAAGCTTGGAAGAACTCTAGAAGCCCTAATCCACAATATAAATAGTCTTCCAAACATCTTAAAAATCATACAGCCTGGAGAGGATAAAATAGATAAATGGGACCTTCTAAGAATAAAACCCCTTTGCACAACCAAAAACTTGTCCGACAGGGTAAAAAAAGGAAGCCAAAGACTGGAAAAAATATTTGGCAATGAAATGTCTGATAAGGGATCTAAAATTTATAGAATACTTGAGTGTCATAACTAGATAAAGGTAAATAATTAGGTAACTTTTATACAGTTTGTTTTGTTTGTTTGTTTTTTCTGTTTTTAAATTTTAGTCCTTTAACTGATGCGTGGGAAGAAATTAAGTTTTTATAACAATTAATCAGACTCTTGAGTAAATTTGTGTTCTTTTGTATTTTTTACAGTTTATTAACCAATCTAATTTTTAAAACCTAGTGAAAAATGGACTCAAAACATTTAAAATATGTACACTCAATACTGATTCCTATAATTCATTTATACAAATAACTATACAATATGAAAAATAAATTCAGAAGTGTAATTACTTTACATCATTTCCACTCTTGTCAATATTTTACATTTATGTATATATTCTGTGTTGGAAGCAGAAATTCTCCATAAAAACATTATCTTCTTAAAATTTTGAGGTGTATATTGAAGTCACAGGCAGCATCTGACATAGAAAATTGAAGTGCATGCCTTTCAAACTTGGCATTTCACTGATTCAATACATTGATCAAGGTATTATTATCACTGTACAGTGCCTAGATTTCCTGTAAGAACCATTATTTTATTTAATGTAGAATGATTAATACATATTCTACAGAGGACGGTGAAATTAGTAATTCTATAGGGTATGTCCTGACATTTAATATTCAAATTGTACAATAACATAAACAACTTTGTTAAATCATGTGTCATTTGCTGATTAATAGACAAAAGGCAATATAATTTATTTTCAAGTATTTTCTTGAAAGTCTGTGCTCATAAAAATCATGAAAATTTGTGAAACGTTAAATCATTGAAACTTTAAATACATCTTACACAATGTTTGTACAAAATTACAAGTTAAACACAAACATAAAGCAATCATGATAAATTTATGCAAATCTGTTCTATGTGATCTTCAATTATTTAAAAAAATTCTCAGTTATATTATTTGTAAAAATATCAATATCAGATTGAATTACTATCTATTGGCAACAGGCCCTAAAATGCTTAACTTAATATTATTCTTTTACATGGTTAAGTGTGTTTCCTAATTTGAGATCACCTATGCACTGGAAAAAATGAATAAATGAAAGTGCATTATGTCCATAAACCAACAAATAATTTAGCTGTAACGTATCATAAAGTACAAAGAAAACAGACACATCTCTACAATAGATTTTACATGTTAATGCATACACATGTAAACACATGCATGCACACACATATTTTTTTAATGTTATGATTTTTAGAATATTTTAATTGTCATAGTTTGTGTGTTTTTAATAGCATTAAATCTCTTAGAGGCACAGAATGGACAAAATAGTTAAATTAAAATTAATCCACCCATCTTTTTTTGCTCACATTGGACTATGAAGACATTCCATTATAATGATAGTAGATGCAGTAACATAGTGGTAGATAATGTCAAGGCCAAGCTATAATTGATAGTCATTTTATTGTTGAGGAAGGTTATTGGATTTGCATGATTATTCTTTTTGTTTTTACTTTTTATGAATGTCTAATTCACATTTGATTCTATGAAGTCTTTGGTTCTTTGTATCATAATCACAATGGACGCTATTCATTAACAGTGGGTACTGAGATGAAATAACAGGATGAACGAGAGTGCAAAATATCTTTCTTTAGTCATATTTTTAAGCACAATATTGTCATTCATAATGAAAAGAAAAATGTGTTGATACTATGAGATAAATTCTTCAATTGTACCCAACATCTCAGCATGGTAAAAATCTTTCATGAGTACATGAGTACCATATTTAGTATTGGCTCCACAACATAAAAATGAACTTACAGAGGATTAAAAAGAGTGCCATAAATTATAAAAAGATTAAAAATATGACCTCTGATGGGAAAAAGATTAAAGGGACTGTAATTATTTAGCCTGGAGACTAGGGACTTAGGAGATAAGTTAGAATTATCTGCTAAGAATATGACAGATAATTACATAGAAAATCTTAAACTGTATTCTCAAACTCTGCTGAATATGTCTGGACAACCTCAATATAAGTTATATAAAATATAAAGCTTAGATTACATGTTAAGTGCCATTTTATGAAAATTCATCTACTATACGTTACATATTGTTGACATTTTTAGTTATTATCTATTGCATGCAATTTCATTAAGTAAACAAATATAGACTTTCAATCAAAATATTGTCTCAGTAAATTGACCTACTTGCTCCGTATGAAGGAGTGCTGGAGATGGGTTGAGTTTTCTGACTGGGGCAATGAGGGTTGGTGTGTCGAGATTAATGAGACTGGCTAAGGAAAGGGCAGGGTTCAGAGCTGCTGTACATAGAGTTGCTATGGGTTGCAGGCAACTCAATGACAAATAACAACAACTATTACTGATATTAATCTATTGTTGTTGTTGTTATGTGCCATATAGTCGTTTGCGACTCATAGCGACCCTATGCACAAGAGCCCTAAACCCTGCTGTATCATGTGCAAATCACACTGCCTCCAACACACCCATCCCGATTACCCCCGTCACCGAATCAATCCAGCTCATAGAGGGTCTTCCCCTCCTGTGCCATCCCTCCACCCTCCTAAACATGATGTCCCTCTTCAAGAACCCGTCCCTCCTTGTAACATGCCCAAAATATGTCAGACGAAGCCCCAGAATCCTTGCCTCCAAGGAGTAGCTTGGTTTAATCCTCTCCAAGATGAATCTGTTTGTTTTCTTGGCAGTCCATGGTACATTCAATACTCTTCTCAAGCACCACAGCTCAAAGGCATCAATTCTCCTTCTGTCCTCTCTAGTCATTGTCCAACTCTCTGATGCATAACAAGGGATTGCAAAGACCATGGCCTGTATCAGACGGACCTTAGTGTTCAGAGAGACATCGTTGCTCTTGAGTACTTTAGATAGGTCTCCAACAGCAGACTTTCCCATCGCAAAACACTTTTGATCTTCTGACTGCTGGTGCCAAGTGTGTTTACCGTGGAGCCGAGCAAACTGAAGCTGTGAACAATCTCAATCTCTTCCCCATCCATCCTGATGCTACCAATTGGACCAGTGGTGAGAATCTTAGTTTTCTTGACATTGAGCCTCAGTCCATACTGAAGGCTGCAGTCCTGGACCCTCCACAGCAAGTGCATGAGGTCCTCAGTTTCAGCAAGCAGGGTTGTATTATCTGCATAACGCAGATTGTTAATAGATCTTCCACCAATCCTGATGCCACAATTCTCCTCTTAGAGCCCAACCTCTCAGATAATCTGCTCTGCATATAGGTTGAAAAGGTATGGAGACAGGACACATCCCTGGCGTACACCTTTCCCAATTTTGAAACATGCAATGTTACCCTGCTCTGTTCTGACTACTACCTCCTGGTCCAAGTATAGATTTCACATTAGCACAATCAAATGTTCTGGGATTCCCATTCTTCTCAGAGTCAGCCACAGTTTGTTATGATCCACACAGTCAAATGCCTTTGCATAATCAATGAAACACAGATAGACATTCTTCTGGTATTCTCTGCTTTCAGCTGAGATCCATCTAACATCAGCTACAATTTCCCTAGTACCCCGAACCCTTCAAAACCCAGTCTGGACTTCTGATAGTTCTCTGCTGATGTGCTGTTCTAGTTGTTTTTGGATAATCTTCAGTAGAATCTTGCTTGCATGTGAAATCAATGATATTGTTCTATAGTTTCCACACTCAGTTGGGTCACCCTTCTTTGGGATGGGAACAAATATAGATCTCTTCCAGTCAGTTGGCCAAGTGGTTGTTCTCCAGATTTCTTGGCATAACTTGGTGAGCACATCCAGGGCAGCTTCTGTTAGCTGAAATAATTCAATAGGTATACCATCTATTCCGGGGGCCTTATTTTTTGCTATTTCCTTCAAAGCAGCTTGAACTTCTTCCTTCATCACCATAGGCTCTTGCTCATATGTTATTTCATTAAATTCTTCTGTATCTGCCAATTCCTTTCGACATAATGATTCAGTATATTCCTTCCATCTTCTTTCAATACTTCCTGGGTCTTTTAATATTCTGCCCAAAGCACCCTTGATTATAGAAACTCTAGTTTTGAATTTGTTCTTCAGTTCCTTGAGCTTAAGAGATGTTGAGCGAGTTCGGCCCTTTTGATTTTCCGACTCTAGCTCCTCGCACATTTCATTGTAATATTTTGCTTTGTCATTCTGAGCTGCCTTTTTTAGTCTTTTGTAAGAAACGTATTTTGTAGGATTACATTTTTTTTCCCTAATTACTCTTTATATTTTCTGTTCTCTGAAATGTATATTCATGTAGTATATATTGTTGACAGAATTTTTTAAAAATTATTTTATTTTGGTACATATACATTAATTTTCCCTTTTTCTGTATCTTCTAATTTTACTCATATTTTGGTTTTAATTGCCTTTTAAAAAATTTGTTTTATTATTAATTTTGATGAAAATTTACAGAGATTTTGGATTTCCATTCATTCATTGTTGCACTTTTCTCCCCTCCCACTCTCCCGCCCAGTACGCTTAGAAAAGTAAAAAAAAAAAATTCTTTCATTGTTTTACCATCCCTTCCCGCAGGTCCACTCTACCACGCAGCCTTCGCTCCGGACTCCTGTCATGACAAAAGTACCTAATCACATATCTTTTTTAAACAGTTTTCTCCCTCATCTATTTCAATGCAGTATAAATTATTGAACCTGTCTTTCTCAGTTTCCCCCCAACCCTGATGTCAGTCCTGTTTTACAACAGTAGCACTATGCAGTATTTGTCCTTTTGTGACTGAGGTGGACCACATTTTTTAAAAAATGGAAACAAATATAAATCTTGTATAGTCAGTTGGCAGGTAACAGTCTTCCACATTACTTAACATAGACTAGTAGTCATAGACAGCTTTTTATCTGTTGAAATATATAACCGGATATTCCATTAATCCCATTAATTATGACTCTCTAATGTAACCTGCCAATATGTCAACTCATTAATGCTTGTGATAAAGAGCTCTGGCTACCTAGTGGATAAGAAGTTGTACTGCCAACGCAAAGATAGGCTGCTCAAGTCCACCAGCAGGTGTATGGGAGAAAGATGAGTAATCTCCTATGTAATTTATAGATTCTGAAAACCTTATGAATCAATTCTAACTTTATGGTCTGTACAACAATGCCAAAGATATGGACCTATATGTGTTCTATTTTATTTTCCTAAATTCTTATTTCCAAATTCACACTTGTACAATGAATAAGTTCAATGTGCAGATCATCAAATTCAACCTCACTTTCCTCTACAAAGGGGAGTTGTCGTTATCAACATCTATAGAATAAAAACTGACCCCTATAAGGTCAGATATAGTCCCCTACTCTGCTGAATCTACTTCTACAAACTACTCGGTCTGCAATCCAATGTTAATGACCTCATAGGCTTCACAGAATATCTTTCAACTAACTAAAAGTTGTGGAATTTACTAGGTAAACAGAGATAAAGAAGAGGAAAAGGATGTCACACAGTCAAAGTCCAGATATAGTAAATAACAGTCCCAAGTCGGATTAACAGCAAAACACAATTACTTCAATTAGTTAAGACAACTTCTGAATAAACAACTAGACACATTTCCTCAATTAATCCAGGAAACTTTTCCTTCAATAGCAAGACACCTCTGGCAAAGGAAACTCAGATTCTGAAGGTCACACATTATTTTCTTTGCTCTTCACCCCCCGTCCCCTAGTGCTGAAATTCTCAAATTCTCCCACTGAATTTGCTAAATTTAGTGAAAAGACTAACCAATCTCTTCATGATTAGGCTAATATACCATATGAGGAAGAAGTGGCTCAAGTAGTTGTTGATGATGTAGGCAGACAACCTGTAGCTGCATTAGATTTGAAGCTTGTCGCAGACCAGAAAGTTATAGTAAGGCCAAGAAGCAATGGTCTTAAGAAGCCATATTTTGAGTCAACATAACCTCTATAATACAATTTATAGTTTATATTCAGATTATTACAAAATGTTAGGAACTGTTTTCCTCATCTTGAATCAAGCCATGTCAGCAAATGAAAGTCTAGGAAACTTTACTCCATCTATGTTATTTAGATAGATTCTGCTTTGAGAATACGTTTTTCCAGTCATACTTGGACTGCTATTCAACCTAAGGGGTTCACATTTAGCACTCCATCAGACATTCTTCTGCTACTATTCCTAAGGTTTTCATTGGCCCATTTTTTTCCCACTCAGAAATAGATCATTACATCCTCCTTACTAGCTTTTCTTTTCTGGAAATCTGATTAAAAAATGTGAAATAATCCTCTAAGCTTCCATCAATGTCTGTGCTGTGGTGTATGAGCATTGCCAATTTTATATTTATTGCAGCGAAGAAGAAACTAAATATATGAAAATCAGGAGCATGTCCAAGCTCCTGAGTCTGTGTGGGTGCATGTGGGAGAAGTGAGTTAGGGCCTCTTGAAATGAGGCTTTTTGGAGAGGGGTCCCTTGGGCTTCTCCTTGGTGTTCCTGCTTGGGGATCACTGCTGCTAGCTGACTGTACCTCCTCAATGGAAGTTTGGATTCTGCTTTGGCAAAGTTCCATTGACTAGTAGAACTCAGTCTGTTTTAGTGCATATTTCAATATAAATGTAAACATTTCACTCAAAAAAAACCCAAACAACTTTTACCAGTATACATGCAACTACAATATGACAAGCTTACAGGTAGATTAAGGATTTTAAGTCTATAATTTTTTTTTAAATCTTTCAATCAAATGTTGATAAGCTCTCTAGACTTCTTTCTGATTACAAAATGTGGAATTTCAAGGAATACTTCTTTGTTTTTAGTTTTAGTCTCATAGAATATGCAAGGGACACTTTTCTTAATATCAATATTTTCTATTTACTTGACTCCAATTCACAGTATCACAGTGAATCTGTCCCTAATAGGCTTTTTAATATCTAAGTTTTAGAAATAATGTCCAGCCCTTCCTTTCAATATACTGCCTGGTCAATTTTAAAAATTGTGTGTGTTTCTACTCCATATTAATAAAGTCTACAGAATGTTCTAAGAATCATAGTCACATTTATTTTCCAAATAGACTTCACTCTGTTTAGAGCCCTGTATGAATTTATTGTAGAATTTATTATTAAGAATCTTAGAAAATTTGATGTGACTGGAGAGTTCACCTGGAGAGTGACTCTTTCTGCCTCTGATCCTTCTTCTCTGATCCTGTGGCTGGAAGGAAAGCTTGTCTGGGCTTGGGATATCCTCATGAGGGGAACTTGTCTTGACTCTAGTACATGCTTTACTGGTCCTGGGGCTGATGGAATATCTCATCTTAGATAGGGAACTAACCAGGATGGGAACAAACCTTGCTTCTGGTTCTTCATTTACCTGTGTTCAACTGATCTTTGACATGGGGCTAGAATCAATTTACTGATTAAATTAAATGAAAGCCTCTTTAACCAATGGTGCTGGCAAAATTGAAAAACCATCTGCAGAAACCTGAAGCAAGACCCACACCTTGCATCACATACCAAAAATCTGTTCAAGGTGCATCAGAAATGTAAGAAAAAAATAAAAGGCCTAAATTACAATATTAATAGAATATCAAGCATAACGAAAACCTACAGGCAGGAGAGGTACAATAGATGAATGGGATCTTCCAAAAATCAAATATTTATGCACACTTAAAAAAAACTTCTTCAATAGAATAAAATGGGAATGCATACTGAGAAACAAAGATTGGCAGTTACATATATGACAAGGATGGCATATCTAAAATGTGTAGAATATTCCAGGACTTCAACAAGAAAAAGACAAAAATCCAATAACAAAATGAGCATAATATATGAATAAACACTTCACCAAAGAAAAAAAAATCATGTGAAGAATGGGAAAAGTACATGAATAAATGTTCAGAATTCCCAGCTATCAAAAAGATAACAAATTTTAAAAAATAAGATATCTTGTCATCCCAGAAACAATACTGTTGTTCTTAGGTGCCATCGTTTTGAATACAAATCACAGCAATCCTATGAACAATAGATTTGAACTTGTTCTATCTTGCACCATCCTCACACTTCCTGATACACAAGAACACATTGCAGCAGTCAATTCACCCAGTTAAGGGTCTTCCTCTTCTTTGCAGACCTTTCACCCTTGTCAGCATCATGTCCTTCTCCAAAGAATAGCCCCTCCTAGCAACATGCCCAAAGTTTGTGAGGCAAAGTCTTGTTCTTCTTGCCTCCAGAAAGCACTCTGTCAGCACCCTCTCCGAGACATACTTATTCGTTCTTTTGGCCTTCCATGGAATGTTCAGTGCTCTTCTCCAATACCACAGCTCAAAGGTTTCATTTCCCCCCCTGTCATCTTTATTCATTGTCCAACTCTCAGATGCATAGCCAGTAATCAGAAAGACCATGACCTGAATCAAGTGCACCTTAATCCTCAAACTGACTTCATAACTCCTCAATAATTTGAAAAGGTCCTTAAGTGCAGATTTTCCCAGTGCAATGTGTCTCCTTATTTCCTGACTGATTTATCCTTTGGTAAAAATAAATACATTTTAAGATTAGTTGTATTTTCAAATATCTGATTATTTTATAGATGTCTTATTGTTGTTGTTTTATATGTTAGTGTGATATTATACAATTAATTTACCCAATGTGATTGAAAATTTCTCTGAAAATATGTCTTTTAAATCTGGGTCACTAAATTTATGAAAAGAGGCCTGCTGGTACAGTGATTAAAAATTTAACTACAGGTTGAAGATTGGCATTTCTAATGGTTCTATGGATAAAAAAAATAAAAATCTGGAATCTTATTCTGTAAGGATTAGAGCTGAAGAGCTCCTATGAGGCACTACTATAATACCTTTATGGTCACTATGATTGAGGATTTTGCTTTGTCAAAGTCAGAGGACTTGAGGCACTTAGTGATGATGATTTGTGACTATAGCCTTCTTTATGGATTTCATCTCAAAAAAGAACAGAAGTTTTCAAAAGTGAAACAACATAAATTAGAGTAAAAAGAGAAAATATTGAACTTTCCAGAGATTTTACGTGGGTAGATCATCAACATTCAAGAAAGCAAAAGTCTAGAAAACAATATGTTGTCATTTTTGTTCTCTTAGGTGCTGTCAAGTCAAGTACAACCCATAACAACCAATGGCAACCCTGTGAGCAACAGATCTGAATCCTGTCTTATTTTGTGCCATCCTCACTCTTCCTGACACACTAAAGCCTACTGTGTCAATTCACCTGGTTGAGACGTTTTCTATTCTTTGCCAACCTCTGCCTTTCTAAGCATCACATTCCTCTCCAAGAAATAACTTTTCCTATCATTTTGTCTGAAGTATGTGAGACATACATATTTCTTTCCATTTTCCAGAAAGGTGATCTAACAGAATGTGGAAACTATTAAACAATGTCATTAATATCACAATCAAGCAAAGTACTGCTGCCTTTCTTTCAAAATGGCTTGAATAGTGCATAAACAGGGAGCTGCAAAAGTTCAAGCAGAATTTGGAAGAGGCTATGGCACCAGGGATATCTTTATTGATGTCAGATGGATCTTGACTGATAGTAAAGAATAGCAGGAGGATGACTATTTATGCTTTATTGACTACGAAAAGGCATTTGACTGTGAGGACCATAACTGGTTATGGCTAACAATGAGAAAAATGGTAATCCCACAGCACTTAGTTGGGCTCATGCGAATCCTACATCTAGACCAGGAGGTAGTTGTATGAACAGAACAAGGGAACACCACATGGTTTAAAAGAAAGAAATGCATCAAAATTGTATTCTCTTTTTGTAACCATACAGTCTGTACACTAAGGTTGTATAGCCCTGGTGTACAAGTTTCCATACAGCAGTAACTTGTGGTTTCGGTGAGGCTGAACACTGTGACACTGATGTGTCAAATGTGTTAATGGTTGATTACCCAATGCAGACAGAGAGTGGGGTGGAGTTCCCTGATTAAAACAATCTTGGAAGGAGAAGCGGTATCCACTTCCATAATAGCTTCTCCGGAAACCCTATGAACCTGGAGAAAGGATGAAAGACACCCAAGCGTTGAAGACTCTCCTTCACAGGGTCGCTATGAGTTGCCTGCGACTCAATGACACTTAACAACAACACAATAGACTCTATGAAGAAGAATATGGAATCAGCATTGGAGGGAGACTCGTCAGTAACTTGTGTTGTGCAGATGACACAACCTGGTCAGCTGAAAGTTAGGAGGACTTGAAGAACTAGTTGCAGATTGCCAAAGAATACACCCTTCATTATGGATTGCAGTATCACGAAAACAAGATTCTTAACACTGGGCCTACAGGTAAAATCAAAATAGAGGGAGAAATGCTTGAAACTATCAACAACTTCATCTTACTCAGATTAGGAAATCAGGAGATATACTGCACTGGGAAAGTCTGCAGTTAGGGACCTTTCATAAATATTGTTTATTAGTGATATTAGCTTGATGATTAAGGTGCATTTAATTAAAGTCATGGTCTTTCTGATAACTTGCTATAAATCTGAGAGCTGGATAATTAATAAGAATAACTGATGAAGAAGTTATGCCTTTGAGCTATAGTGTCAGAAAATGCTGAACATCGTGTTTACTTCGGCAGCACATATACTAAAATTGGAATGATACAGAGAAGATTAGCATGGCCCCTGCGCAAGGATGACATGCAAATTCGTGAAAAATATATTTTCTCAATTGTAAAAAAAAAATGCTGAACAGCCCATGGTCTGCCAAAAGAACAAACAAATATAGCTTGTTAAGGGGACAGCTAGAGTACTCTTTGAAGGCAAAGATAATCAGGTTTTTCCTCACATGCTTCAGGCAAGTTGCCAGAAGGGACTATTCCATGGAGAAGGAAAACGATATTTGGATGGGTGGATGGTCAGTAAAGGAGAGGAAGACCCTTGACAAGGTGGATTGACAAGTTAACTGTTGCAATTGGCTTTAGTGTGTCAGGAGATGTGAGAATGGCCCCAAATAGGAGAGGGTTTAGATCTATTGTTCATAGGGTAACTATGGGTCATACTCAATTCAATAACACCCAACAACAACAGCAACAACAACAATATTTTCCACAAAAATATAATCATCCCTGCTTTCTCAAATATTTGCATATTTTGACTAAACATACAAGTACTTATTTCCTTGTTATCACAGACAACTGAATCATATGAACTAGTAGACTTTTGGAAATTTAATATGCCATAAATAAAATATAACTTATTTTGTATTATTGATAAATCTTACAATAAAGATTAGTCAACACACAACAAAACAGAAGATCTTGAAGTACATGAAATTGCGTTTTGAGTGATGTGAATCCATTACAAATATAGTTCTTTCCAAGTGCTATTAGAAATTTCTCCTTAGAAACTTATTTGAGAAAAGATTGTAAAGATTAGTGATCTCATGATATATGTAGTGTAGTGAATATATCATTAAACAAGTTGGTAAAAATACTAGTTAGACCTTGCCACTCGCACTCATTTTTCTAAGGCATATTCATTTGAAAGTGGATGGCCAACCTTTATTCCTAGTCTCTCGTAATCTAGGAATTTTATTAAAAATTGTCCACTGCAGACTAGGTGAGGCTATTCCTTGGAAAGAGACATCATGCTGGGAAAAACTGGAGAGTCAACAAAGGAGAGGAAGATCTCAATGAGATGGACTGACAAGATGCCTTTAATAATGGACTCTAGCATGTCACAATAATGAGGATGGAACAGGACAGGGCAGAGTGCAGGAAGGAAGGCTGTTCATAGGGTCAGTATGAGTCAAACCTGACTCAGCCAAACCTGATACCACCACAACACGACAGCCCTTAGCCATGATTCTCCACCTTGTCAACACCCAGAAATTCAATGCAAACCAGTGGAGTAGACATGGGCAGAAAAATATGATGGGCGTGTGGATGGGGCTGCGGCTGCTCTCACTGCTCCTCATCAAGCAGTCTTATTCAAATACTGCTGCTGCAGTAGCACAATCAAGTATTTCTTCCCAGTATACCTTGACTGCCAATGGGAGTCTTTTGCAGTGCACAGCCAGTCTCCTGGTCTCTCTGCCTTCTACATTCCCGTTGTTAATAGACCTGCACCAAAATCAGCTTGTATTTCCCCATCTTCTTGACTCAGTCCATAAGACAGCTAGAAAACCATTGTGGTGAGGAAAAACCCTATCTCCATCTAAACTACTGATTCCACACCCTATTTTATTTACCCAGAAAATGTTGATAATCTAGAACTCACTGATTACGAAGAGCTTGACTAGATAATAAATGCCAGTATTATATGTGGTGTATTGTATGTATACCAGTGAAGAGCAACAATATCCCTAAATCTCAAGATGATGTTTTAAAGTGTGGCCTAGGAAATACATACATTTAAAGCAACTTTATATCTTTCTCTATATAGTCATACCTCTATATATCTTTATCTATCTATAATAAAGGATGAGGTGTGCAATGGTGATTCAAATGTAATTTTTTTCATTAAATCTGTAAGGTCAGAAAATAATTGTTGTTGAGTACTCAGTTGGAATCAATTGACCCTCCAACAGATTTTCATAGGCAAGAAGTCACATAGAGGGAGATTGCCCACCTGGATTCAGGACTGCAGTGTAGTTTCTTACCACTAGGTCTCCAGTTGCTGTTATGGATCACTTAGTTAACTACAGCTCATAGCAACCTTATGCACAATAGCTATAAAAGTTGTTCTATCCTGAGTCAATTCTACTGTCTCTGACACACCTACCTTCAATTCTCTAGTGACTGTGGCAATCTGTATCCTCCAATATCTTCCTTTTCTTCACTTTCCTTCACCCTTCCAAGTATAATATTCTTCTCCAAAGACTGGTCCTTCCTGGCTACATGTCCAAAGTATGTGAGATGGAATCTTAAAATCATTGCCTCCAGGGAAAATCCTGGTTTCACCCTCTCTAGGACATACCAGTTAGTTCTCTTGGCAATCAAACCATGGTATGTTCTCTACTCTTGTCCAGAACAACTCAAAGGCATCAATTCTTCTGTCATCCATAGTCACTGTCTAAGGATGCTGTGGTTCACAGCAAGTAATTGTTAAAAATGTGGCTTGAATCATGTGCACCTTAGTCTCTAGGCTGAAATCATTGCTCTTTCTATAAAATTATTTTGGTGGTGTTGTATACCATCAGTTCAGAACTGACACTCTGACAAGTTTTCAGAAGTAGTAATAAAACGGAAGGAGATTGTCCATCCTGAGCAGATAATTTTAAAAGCTTCCATGGTTCTATTTATTCATATGCATATTAGAAGGAACCATTGGATGTTTCTGTAAATCCTCCATGTATAGATTGTGTAGTACTAGATTAATGTTGTTAAGCTCTAGAGAAATGTGTCCATTGTTATACTATCATTATTTTCTTGGGAATTGAACTCTCCTTTGCTACTTTAGTTTGGCATCACATTTGACTTTTTATGTAGTTGACATGTGTCAGGGAATGATAGATTGGAATATACCCCAAATCAAAGCATAATAAGTAAACTTTGCTTATATATTTTAAGTCATATGGTAGGCGCATTGCCATGGGAAAGTCTGCTGTTAGCGACCTCTCCAAAGTGCTGAAGAGCAGTGGTGTCTCTCTGGAGACTAAGGTGCATCTGATACAGGCCATGGTCTTCGCAATCACCTGTTATGCATCAGAGAGTTGGACAATGACCAAGGAGGATAGAAGGAGAATTGATGCCTTTGAGCTGTGGTGCTGGAGAAGGGTATTGAGAATACCATGGACTGCTAGGAAAACAAACAGATTTGTCCTGGAAAGGGTTAAACCGGGTGGCTCCTTGGAGGCAAGGATTCTGAGGCTCCGTCTAACTTACTTTGGACATGTTGTGAGGAGAGACCGGTCCTTAGAGAGGGACATCATGCATGGGAGGGTGGAGGGACAGCGCAGGAGAGGAAGGCCCCCTATGAGGTGGATTGATTCAGTGACTGGGATAATGGGGATGGGAGTGTCAGAGACAGTGCGATTGGCACAGGACAGAGTGGAGTTTAGGGCTGTTGTACATAGGGTCGCTATGAGTCACAGGCGACTCGACGGCACATAACAACGACAACAACATATGGTAGATATTTCTTATCGCCTCTCCCTAGTCAACAAAAGCATCAGATTTATTTGGCTAAACTGATTTTAAAGAGACAGAAGTGCATTGACTTCCACTAATCTCAAAATGTTGCTTTTAACTATGAGGTACTTTTTTCAATTTAAAAATTCATTTATCTGAAGGTAAAATAAGCAAAAATCTAGAAATAAAAATGTAAATATAAAACAACCCCAAAATAATGTAAATAAAATATTTAGGGAGTTCAGAATGGAAGCTAACCTTGATTAAATACACAAACTCTTATACTCTTTTGGTAAATACTTCTTTCAAACATCATGAATCAGAATAGTCACATTTGGATTAATTTATGTACAAGTCAATATTTTTAGATAGTTCGAACTTGATCTCAACATGAGCTTTATCCTGGAAAGTAAATATTTTACAATTGCCTTGATGCAGAGAAGCTTGTATAAAATAGACACTTTATGGAGTCTTTTGTTTGCATGTTCACCAATTGATTCTTAGATGTTCCCTTATCTAACATGAACACAGTATTTTCATAATCAAAATAATCTTCTCTCCTTCATTAGAACCATCCATCTGGGAATAATCAGATTCAACAAATCTCAAGCCACTGAAAGGGTGAATAAATGCTCTCTTATGCTTCATATCTGAATCCTGTACATCTGTTTTGGATTGCATTTGTTAATTTATGCTTTGATTCATAGTAACTTCTCATGTTATGGAATTTATTTGCATTGAACATGAATTATTATTGCGGTCATGTGTCATCAAGGTGCCTGCAACTCACAGTGACCCTATATCCTAAGCACTGAAACTTGCCCTATCCTGAGCCAATCTCACAGTCTCCTACACATCTAACCATTATCTCAGTTACTTTGTTAATCCATCTCCTCCAGTGTATATCTCTCTTTTGCTGTGCCTCTACCCTTCGAAGCACAATGGCCTTCTCCAAGAAGTGGTCTCTCCTGCTAACATGCCCGTTGTAGGTCAGACAGCTATACAAAATTCTTGTCTCTAAGGAGCAACTTGCTTTCATTCTTTCCTGGACAAACCTGCTCATTCTCTTGGCAGTTCATAATATGTTCAATACTCTTCAAAGGTATCAGTCTTTTTCTGTCATTGTTAGTCATTATCCAGCTCTATGCATAGCAAGGAATTCCAAAGACCATGGCCTGGATCAGGCTTACCTTAGTTTCTAGACTAATGTTTCTTTAGCACTCTGGAGAAGACCCTAACAGTTAATACGCAATGTAATCTGTCTTTTTATTTTCTGACTGATGGTGCCAAACTTGTTGATTATGGAACTGAGCAAGCTGAAATAGCTAACAGTCTTAATTTCTCTATCATAATACTAACAGTTGCCCCAGTAGTGATAATCTTTGTCTTGAAGTTAAATTTCAGTCTCGAAGATTGAGTTCCTGACCTTCTGCAGCAAACACTTCAGCTTCTCCTCAGTTTAAAAAACAAGGTTGTATAATCGTCATAAGAAAAGTTGTTAATGAATTTTCCTCCAATCCTAATTCCACATTTATTCCCATAAAGTCCAGCCTTCCAGATCATCTGTTTTGCATGGAGACTGAGAAAGTATGGAGGCAGGATGTATCCCTGATGCACTCCTTTTCCAGCTGTGAACAATATAGTTCAAAATCCATCCTGATAACTGATTTCTGGTCCAAATAAAGACTTGTAGTCGAACAATCAGATATTCTGGGATCTCCATTCTTCTCACGATGAGCCACAATTTGTTGTGATCCACACAGTCAAATGTCTTTGTACAGGCAATGAAATGCAGTGGATAGATATTCTTCTGATACTCTCTCCTTTCATCCAAGACCCATCTGACCTTTACTATGATGTCTCTAGCTCCATCGCCTCTTGTAAGTCGAGCTTGTATTTCTGGCAGCTCTCTGTCAATATACTCTTCCAGTATATATTTTTTTCCCCAGTATATTTTTTAATCAGTTTCAACAGGATTTTGGCTGCATGTGATAGTAGTGATAATATTCAATAATTTCTATGTTCTGTTGGATTACGATTTTGAAATAGGAATAAATATGGATTTATTCCAGTCAGTTGAAAATAATAAATGGCATATATATGACATTTACACACACACACACACACACACACACACACACGAGACCAAAGGAAAGAGAAGTCTATGTTGAATTGTGAAATATCATGGGGATAACTTCAGAAGAAGTAAAATGTGTGACATTGTCACATTTAATATTGTTGTTTGTTGTTGTCTGTATATATAGATCTTCAAATCAATTCATACCAGTTTGAATAATTCGGGTTTCCACCTAGACGTACTGAATCGGAATCTTCATTTCCATAAATGCCACACAATAGCTTGTATTGTTTATTCTAAAATTCTTATTGTATTGTTGACTTTGTTGTATATTTTAGCTGTCTTTCATTTTATTCTGATTTATAGATCCGTAAGGATTATCTATGATTCTCATTTAAATGCACATTCTGATTATGTAGATCTGGAAAAGGAATTCCGTGTCCTGATTTAAAATGCTCTTTGGCTCATTCGAGTAGAGAAGAATAATTAGTCTTACCTTCAGTCAAGACAAACTTATATTGTTTACATATAAACACTTGAGGAAAGAAGTGAAGGAAAGTATTTTGGACTAGTATGGTTTTTGTAACTGGACCAATAATTTTTATTTTTAGGCTTCTTGGAAATATTCCAATAATACAGATAGTGTAAAATATAGTCACTGAACCAATGAAATTAATGCTAGTTCTTCCTTTTTTTTTCTCTTGTGAAGAGTACTATTATACTATATTTGAAAGTACAATGGAAATTTTATACAGTTCTCAGCAGTGATTTTTGTCAGTTTTATTCTAGTGAAGCTGATAAAGGGAAGGAGTGGAAGGGAGTCAGAGTTACTGCAGAGTTTGACACACTTTGCTGGTTGTCACTGCCTAAACTTATCATGGATTTTGGGTTATGAAAGAAGACCCACAGCAAGAATAAAGATTTTACTAGTACATTTGAAAATTATATGAAAGTGAGATTTATTGCAGTACTTAAGATTAAAATTAATGCTTACTCTGTTAGCTGCTGTGATATGAGGAAATATACAGTGTTGGGCACATTATCTTCCCAGGCAGAACAAATTATATAAGATATAAAAAAGGAATAGAAGAGGTAGAAAGAACAGAAAATATGCCAGTGGTCTCTAAAGGAAATGTAGAGAAATGAGAAAGGGGGATATAGAATACAGCTAAGGAAGGTTATAGCCTGAACTTTTGTGATAGGTATATTAAACAAAAGGGAAAAAATAGTAGCAATTTCTTATTTTAAGGCGTATATAAATTAAAATTGAAGAGATAATATAATTGAAAGAAACAAGAATATATTACAATTATTTTGTTTTTATTATGGATTCTTTAAAGTGTACTACTTAGAAGAATTTTCTGTATAGTTTATTTTAAAAATTGTTACTGTTACTAATGTTTTTTACTAGTTGGCTCTGAATTGACTCAGATTCATGGTAATGCCATGAGTGTCAAAACAAAGTTTTTCTTTATCAGGTTTTTAAAACTGCGACCTTTCAGAAGCTGATTGCCAGGCCTGTAACTGAAACTCTTGTAGGTAGAATTAAACTGGAAAATAATAGATGGGCATTAGGCAGCTCTGGGAGTCAATAGAGTGTTGTGATGCTCACCGCAAAAGCTACTATTCTCTGTTCAAATCTACCAGCTGGTTGGACGGACAATGATGGAGAGTTTCCTGTATAATTTTTTTTATTTTATGAATTTTAATGAAAATTTACAGAGATTTTGGATTTTCATTCATTCATTGTTGCATTTTTTCTTTTTTCTTTCTTTACCTCCTCCCTCGCTCCTCTCCTTGAAAAGCAAAAGATAAACTTCTTTGTTGTTATACAGTCCTCCGGACACTGACCCTGCACCCCTCACACCCCAAATGCACTCCACTATGCAACCTTAATTCTGGATTCCTATTATAATCACAATATGCTATAATATAGCACTTTTAAACTGTTCTCTCCCTCATCTGTTTCAATTCAGTATACATAGTCTATCCAGTTTTTCTCAGTCTTACCTCAACCCTGATGCCCTTTCTACAACAGTGGCACCATGCAGTACTTGTCATTTTGTGACTGAGATATTTTACTCAGCATAATGTCCTCTAGGATCACCCATATTGAATAATATTGCATGAGTTCCTTGTTTTTAAATGCAGCCTAGTATTTCATTGTGTGAATATACCACAGCTTCTCTATCCATTCGTTTGTTACTGGGCACTTAGGTTGTTTCCTGTACAATTTACAGCCTTGGCAACAAACCGAAGAATCAGCTGTAAGAAAAGAGTAGTTGAGTTTTTAACTGCTTGCACTACGGAAGGACTACTTATTATAAAATGATGTTTACTTATTTTTAACTCTCTTTCTCAAATTTGAATAATATTTCTATGAAAAATTTAATACAAGAATAAGCTCAATTGAATTATATATATTTGTTACTACAACTGAGAGACTATATAATATAACAGCTAAAAGCTTGAGACTGGTTTCAAATTTCTTGGGCAAAGGATTCCCAAATATTTATAGCAGGTTTATTTACCATCTCAAGTTTTTTTTGTTTTTTTGTTTTTAAGTTAGTATTTTATGTGAACAATCTAAGAAAGAATATGATTACCCAAACCAGAAACCTGGCCTGATTGGGGCAAAACGATTAAGTAAACTTGCTGTTGTTGTTGTTATGTGCCATCAAATTGCTTGCGACTCATAGCGA
>NW_006399784.1:4208982-4210873 GCF_000299155.1 Elephantulus edwardii | reverse complement strand
CAGTGACTCAGTATACTTCCTGGATCATTTAACATTCTCCTGAAAACATCCTTGATTTTAGCAACTCGAGGTTTGAATTTGTTCTTCAGTTCCTTGAGCTTAAGATAGCTGAGCGAGTTCAGCCCTTTTAATTTTCTGACTCCAACTCCATCAATGACTTATTCATAGCAAATACATTTTTAAGAAACATAAACACAGATTATGTACCTGGATTTCACCTGATGGTATGCATAGGAATCAGATCGATTACATCTGTCGAAAGAACCACTGGAGAAGCTCAATATCAGCTGTGAAAACTAGGCCAGGAGCTGATTGTGGAACAGACCACCATCTACTCATATGCAAATTCAAGCTGAAGCTGAGGAAAACTAAACCAAATCCAAGGCAACCAAAATATGACTTTGAGTCTATCACACCTGAATTTCAGAACCATCTCAGGAACAGGTTTGAGGCTTTGAATACTATTGAGCGAAGGCCAGATGAGTTGTGGAAGGATATCAAGGGTATCATCCAGGAAGAGAGCAAACAGTCATTACAAAGACAGAAGAGGAAGAAAAGACCAAAATGGATGTCAGAAGAGACTATGAAAATTGTACTGGAGCGCAGAGAAGCCAAAGCACAGGGAAGAATTCAAGATACTAAAGAGTTGAATAGAAGATTTCAAAAGGTAGCACGGGATGACAAAGCAAATGATTAAGTAAAATATCCAAATATATGTCCCTCCTATTTTATTGTTGGTATATGCCATCGAGTTAAGTAAGATCCATATTGACCCTATAAACAGATCTTAACTCTGTCCTATCCTGTGCCTTCCTCACATTTCCTGATACATTCAAGCCCATTGATCCAGTTTCTGGGTCAATCTACCTGGTTGAGTGTCTTCCTCTCCTTTGCAACTCTCCATTTTTCCAAGAATTGTGTCCCTCTCCAAGGCAAAACCTCTCCTTAAAGCATGCCTGAAGCAGGTGAAATGAATCTTTATCGTCTTTGCCTCTAAAGAGCACGTTTTCCAAGAAATATTTCTTTGTTCTTTTGGCAATTCATGAAATATTCAGTATTCTTCTCCAACACCATATGGCAAATACATCAATTCTTCTCCTGTCGTCCTTATTCATTGTTCAGCTCTCAGATTTATTGCAAGTGATTAGAAAACCATGGCCTAAAAAAGACACATCTTAATCCTCAAACTGTTATCATTGCTCTTCAATAAATTGGAGAGGTCTCTGAAAGCAGACTCTGATTTCCTGGCTGCTAATATCAAGGGTGTAGATTGTGAATTTGGTAAGATGAAATAAATTACAACTACTATCTTTTCTCCATCTATCATGATGTTCTTTATTGGTCCAGTGGTAAGAACTTTTTTTTTTTTTACTTGAGATGCAGTCTTACTGAGAGATCTTTGCCTCAATAATTTCGAAAGATGTCAGAAGTTCAGGCTGCATTTAGAAGTAGACATTCCACTAGGAATATCATAGAAGAATACTCATTTGTATTTTATTGACTATGCAAAGGTATTTGACTGTGTAAATCACAAAAAAACTATGGCTGACATTGAGAAGAATGGGAATTTTAGAACATTTAATTATGTTTCTAAATACCTGTGTAGACCAATAAACTATTATCTGAACAGAGATATTACATCCTTTAAAATAGCAAAGATGTGCATGAGTGTTGTATTCTTTTTCCATATCTATATAATCTATTACAAGAATGGGAATCCCAGACTTGATCATGGTTATGCAAAACCTATTCTTGGACCAGGAGGCAGTCATCATAACAGAGAAAAGAAACACTACATGGTTCAAAATTGGGATGGGTATATGCCACGGATCTGTCATATCGCCATACTTTTTTCAATCAATATGCAGAACAGATTATTCAGGAGGCTGGG
>NW_006399784.1:4190527-4208721 GCF_000299155.1 Elephantulus edwardii | reverse complement strand
CACCAACAGGCAGAAAATTAAAAGACTTATTGTGATGGGAAAGTTTTTGGTTAGAGACCTCTCTAAAGTACTGAAGTGCAACAATATCAGTCTGGACACTAAGGTGCGTCTTATACATGCTATGGTCTTTGCGGTCACTTGCTATGCATCAGAGAGCTGGAAAATGACTAGGGATGATAGATGGGGAATTGATGCCTTTGAGCTGTGGTGCTGGAGAAGCGTATTGAGTATACCATGGACTGCAAAGAGAACAAACAGGTTCATCCTAGAGAGGGTGAGACCAGGCTGCTCCTTGGAGGCAAGGATTCTAAAGTTTTGTCTGTCTGACATACTTTGGATATGTTGCAAGGAAGGACCATTCATTGGAGTGGTGTGTCATGCTTGGGAGGGTAGAGGGACAGTGCCAGAGAGGAAGACCCTTGATAAGATGGATTGATTCAGTGACTAGCGTAATGGGGATAGGTGTGCCAGAGACAATAAGTTTGGCACAGGATGGAGCAGGTTTTAGGACTGTTGTCCATAGTGTCCCTATGGGTCGCTGGTGACACAATGCACATAGCAAAAACACATATTCTATATGCAGAACAAATCATTATAGAAGCTGGACTCTATGTAGAATCAGGATTGAATAAAGAAGCATCAACAAACCACTATATAAAGATGACACAAACTTCCTTGTTGAAGGCAAGAAGGACCAAAGGTATATGCTGGATAGACTCGATGTTGGTAGCCTTTTATGTGGACTATGTTTCAACATTTTGAATACTTGAAATACTCTCTTTGATGATGTATGAGCAACCATTCCTTGTTAATTTGTCATTATTTATGTTACCATTCATATGGTTGTTTCAAAATTGTTAATAACAGTTCATTTCAATCAAATGTTTTTATTGTTGTTGTTGTGTACTGTTGAGTTAGACCTGACTGACAACTGACACTCAAGCAGATTTTCAGAGACAGTGAAATGCACAGAAGGAGATTATCCATATTTCTCTTGTAGACCAGCTAGTGGATTTGACCTTCATACCTTTGTGTTGACAGTGAAATTCTATATCATTCGTGTTCAGCTCAATAATATCTAGGATCTATCATTATGAATTGAATTTCATTTTCAACATTTTAAAATTTTATAATTTGTTCCAGTTAAAAAATGTTCCAATTTTTCATTTTTCTTTGTAACGGTTTCTCCTTATTTTGAATCGTGTCACATCAGCAAATATCTTTTATTGAGTCACAGTTTTTATCTATGTCATTACAGTAAACTCTGCTTTGAAAACTTAACCCTCACCTAGTCATATTTTTATTGCCTCCATCTAAGGGATTTATCTTCTGAGATTGTAAAAGAATGCTCTGCTCTTACTCTTTGGGTTTTCAAGGGCTCACTATTTCACATATGGAAGTCTAAACTTGTTTATTACATTGTCTATTTTAGTCTGAAAGGTTTTCTGCAAACTATCTACTGTGGATAATAATTTCAGGATTTAAAATACCAGTGGTATGGCTTCCAGTAGTACAACAACACTCATTCACCTCAACAGGGCAAAATAACAGGTAAGTGGTACTATCTACATGAATATATATGTTATTGTAGTTATGGGATGTCAAGTTAGAACTGACTCAAAGCTGACCCTCCAGGGTGCTTTCAGAGCAGTAAATGAAACATGAAGAGATTTCCCATTTTTCTCCAATGGAGTAGGTGGTTAATTTGCTTTTTTGCCTTTTTGCAATGCCCCTTATCAGAGTTCTGGTTGTATAGTGGCAAGAAGTTGTACTGCAATTCCAATGGCACTAGTTAATGTATATTTCTGAAAACCCACTGCAGTGTCATCTATGGGTTGGTTGATGGTACATAATAACAGCAATTATATATATAAAGATAGTTAGAGGTAGAGGTATAAATGTAAATATGTGTGTGTCTGTGTATTTATTTGATGCTGTTGTTGTTAGGTGCTGTGGAGGTGAGTATGACTCATAATTACTCTATGAACCAGAGACCCGAATCTTGTTCTATCCATCTTCACCATCTCTGACACACTTGAACGCATTTCTGTAGTGACTATGTCTAATCTTCTCATTGGGGGTTTCCTTCTTTTTTGTGACACTCTACTTTTCCAAGCATGATTTCCTCTTCTAAGAAATAGCTTCACTTAGCAACATACCCACAATGTGAGAACTGAAGTTTCACCATCTTTGCCCCCAAGGAGTATTCTGGCTGCACATTTTCTGAAACTTACCTGTTGTTTTTTGGTCAATCCATGGGATATCAGTTCTCTTCTCTAACACCACAACACAAAGTCCTAAATTCTTCATCTATCATTAAATATGTGTAATAAATCAACCTCAGTAAGAAGTATTATAAACAGTAACATAATAACATATTAGTCTACGTAAATAAAATATCGAGCAGTAAAAGTGTGTTTAAAATGATGCAATGATCTCCCTAATTGCTATATTACAAGGCATCTTCATGCGGAAGTGCTATGTTGGATAAAAGAGGGAATGTTGGTAATGCCAGGCTGATATTTAATGTCAAGGAGAGGTCACTTCTATAGTTCAACACTGTTACTTGATTCATTATTTGGGTGGAAAACTATGTCAAATCCTAATATAGTAGAGATTATACTTTTTTGTACAGTGTGCCAACAATTAATAATAGTCTACTAAAGATTTTTAAAATCTTAGTCTTGCTGTTAATATGTCACCATATGTAATAAAAGATAATTTGTATATTATGATTAACATTGTTACCCTCAAACAGAAAGTGTGTACTTGGTTCTCCAGGCATGTATATTTAGTCACATGAATCTGTAAAATCTATGAACATTTCCTATCTGCAGTCAGAGAGCTGAGATATAAGAGCTATTTGGCTTGTTCTTGCTGGTTTAAAAAAATTAAGGAGCCAGGCATCAAAGATTTAGTTGACTTTTAAAAACTGGCACAGACTCTGTTTACACTGAGTAAGGAAACAGGAACTGTGTAACTACAATAGAAACAGAAAAATAGAGCAACTGAACTCTGACTCTAGAACTTCCAGGAAGCAACACAACACTGTTGACACCTTGATCTTAGTCTAGTGAAACTTGTGCCATAGTTTAGAACTATAGTATTTTAGAATAATAGATTATGTAATTTTAAATTATTTAGTTTTTAGTAATGAGCTCATATGGCATAGTAAATGTTCAGCTGCTGATGGAAAATCATTAGTTTAACTCTTCCTTTTCTTCATTTAGAAGGTGTGGCAGTCAGTGTCCATAAAGCACAGCTTTAGAACCCTTATAGGATGGTTATGTTCTGTCCTGCACGGTTAGTATGGTCTGAATTAACATTTAGGAAATGAATTTGATTTCTAGATTTAAATTTTCAGTAGTCTGTAACAATTGCAATAGAATATGTATACAATTGGCTATATCTCAATTTTGTATATATAGAGAAGACTAGAAAAATCTAGCAAGTTCAATCGAGAAAATATATAGTTATAAGAAAATTTCAGAAGAGAAAGAAAAATTATTAATCACTGATTATGAGTTAAATATGTTACACATCTTAAAACTTCATCCATTAAATCACTTAATTAGTCCTTGAGTATTGATCGTCATCTATCTGAGTTATGTGGAAGCAGATATTCAGTTATGAAACCCAAGTCTCTTAAGAATATACTTTTATGAGTATGTGATACTTTAATTTCCTGTAAATATATATCAACTTTCTAAACCTATATTGAAAAGAATATCATATGGCTTAAAGTATATCTATATCAAGCAATGTATTATTATCTTGACACATATTATTTTATGTTATTTTTAACAAACACATTTTATGAAGTCAATGACAAAGTAGTTTAAATAATTACAAATGAAAAAATAGAAACTAGGCTGAACACTGAAGAAAAGAATGTAAGTGACACTTACATTGTTGATTAGCAAGGAACAGCAGGATTTTCAGAAGGTGTAGTAGCTGTGTTCATAAATTTTACATTTCAAATAAGTAAATAAATCACAAAGAGGGATAGATAGAGATAGAGACAGAGATAGAGAGAGAGAGATAGAGATAGAGATACATAGAGGTAGAGATAGAGATGAAGATGCTAGAGATAGAGATAGAAATCAATATAGAGATAGAGATAGATATAGATGTCATAGTAAATGTGTATATAAGATTATGCATAGCTAAAATGTACTATAATTTTCAATTAATAATTTCGTAAATTACTTTTTAACTTTTTTAACATGCTGATCTAACTCAAATCTTCACCAAATAGCCAAAATATTTATATTCACTTGATGGTCAATGTAAGTGAAGTGGAATAAAATAAAAGAGTTTATCAAACTCCTAACCAAGGTGATTAAAGAATAACATATATACTTTAAAATATATATTTATATATATTTAAGAAGTACCACCTAGAAGTAACTTTTAAGATAGCAATATAAGAGCACAAAAAATCTTTACTATTTTTATAGAAAATAACAAACTGTGAAGTTAAATTTCTTCCTACATTTTGACACCTAAAACAATAAAATGATTTTATTCAATTTCATTTCATTTTTGCACTGGTTTCGTCACCAGAATAGAGTATTGACATTTGCATGCTCCATTTATTCTGTGAAGTATAGTAATATGTGGTACTATTTTGACCTTTTCGAAAGTCTGAAATTTAATTAGTTGACTATTTTCCACTAGTCATCTTCTCAACTTCATTGCATTCTGAGAAAGGATAGGCTGCCATAAAATGTGTGAGAAAATATTAAAGATTTAACATTTCATATGTCTTTAATCCTTTTGATACTCTCAGTTCTGTTTCAGAAATCTCAGATGCATTCAATCATATTGAAGGCATGATAATATAGCACAATGCTCATTACAGGATATATATCGTGGTGTTTTAAAAAAGAAAAAAAGTAACTCAGGTTTCCATCCTAGAAAATTATGCTCTTTTGAAGTGCATGTATAGTGTAAAAAAGAAAGAAAGATAGGTAAAGTATGTTGTGAGTGTTGTTCTTCGGTGCTGTCGAGTCTAGTATGTCCCATAGCGACCCTACGAACAACAGATATAAACACTGTATTATCTATCCTGTGTCATCTTCACACTTCCTGACACACTGGATCCCATTGCAGAAATCACTCTGTCAATCTACCTGGTTGAGGGTCTCCCTCTCCTTTGCTGACCCTCTGCCTTCCTTGTGTAGGAATAAAGGAAAGTTTATGTGTGGAAAGATTCCATGAAAAGTTAAATATTTTATTTAATTTGAAGTGCTATTTTCAAAATAAATGAATATCAAACCTATATGTTTCTCCAATTTATATTAATAAAAGTATTTCCTTCACTGCTCTTACCTACTTTACAGATTAATGAATTTCCTTTGGGAAAATGACTTTTAAACATATATCAATATCAATGACATATATTCTAGCAAATATTCTTTTTGTTAAACACTAAACTATCACCCACTCATTTCCCTCAAGCCAGAACAGACTTATATTATTGATTCTTTTTTGGGTTTCCAAAGCTGTAAATTTCACAGAAGAAATTGTCTTTCTCCTGCAGAGACGCTGGTGAAAGGAACTGTCAGTGACGTGTGCTGTCTTTAAATTACTATCTATCAACATTTTAAAATAGTTTTCCATGGTTAAAATTATATTCTATATTCCCTTTCATTATCCAAGAACTATTTTAATAAAATGGGATTTTGTTTCCTTATTACTTAAGAGTGAGCACGATTCTTTCCTATATACTAGAAACAAATTTAAGGTATAGCCATGTTGTTCTGCCCATGTTGTTCTGCTATCAACTTGAGTCTGACTCGTAGCACCTATCCATTGCATAGGCATAATGTGTTACAAGTTTTACTGCTTATCAAGATGTCAGTAGTATAGATCCATCAGCTGTTCCGTGAAGAAAGATGGACAGTGTCCTCTAGTAAAGATTGACAGCCCTAGAAACTTAATAGAGGCTTGTTCTGAGTTAGAACTAACTTGACAGCAGTGAGTTGGAAATGTAGAACAGACTGCTTCATCTTCCTCTGGCAGACTCACTGGGGATTTGAACTAACAACATACTGATGAGTAGCTGAGCTCTTACTCTTACGGCACCAGAGATTCTTATAAAAATCAAAACTATTTGTGATGGCGTGTTCCATTTCTTTATGAAACTTACTAACATTTTTAAATAAAAAAATAACATTTAAAAATATCTATTAGTCTCAGAACTCAGCTCTTTGGAACATCATGCCTTGCTTTGTGTGTGTGTGTGTGTGTGTGTGTATATATATATATATATATATATATATATATATATATATACATATATATATGTATGTATGAATATATATATGCTGTTCATTTTGACATACACGAAAGTTTACTTAGTTTTTCTGGATTAAATAAAGGTAAGAGAATAAGTACTTGCATTGGATATCCTGTTCCTCTAAGATAAGGTAGCCAAACTAGTGTCCCTTGCCTCATTATTGTTGTTATGTATTGTCAAGTTGCCTGCAATTCACTGAGACCTGATGTACAACAGCTCTGAAGCTTGTCTTATCCTGAGCCAGTTTCACTGACTCCGATACACCTACCTTCATTACCTAAGTTATTATGTCGTCTTATCTCCTCAGGGTTCTTCCTTTCCTGTACTATCTCACCATCCTTCTGAATATGATGTACTTCTCCAAGGACTCCTGGCAATGTGTTTAAAGTATGTGAGAGGAGTTTCAAAATCCTAGTCTCTATGGAGAAACCGCTAGATCCTACAAATGATGAAATATGGGTTCATTCACCTTTTTTATGGTGTCAGGAAAGGTTTAAAGTGACTGTTGTTCTTGTTTCCCTTTGAGTTGAGCACAATTTATACTGACACTATGGACAAAAGGCCTGAAGCTCCTGTACAATTATTGACATTTATCCAAGTTCATTGAGTTTCTGGAGGCATGTTGTTTAGGAAGTGAATGAGAATCCTGCTTTCAAACCTGTCATAATATGTTATTGTTTTTATGTGTTGTTGAGTTTCCTGCTATGTATAGTGACCCTATATACAGCAGCTCTGAACCCTTCCCTATCCTGAGCCAGTCTTACTAATTCTGACACCCAACCCTCGTTGACTCAGTTACTGTATCAATCCATCTCATCCAGGGTCTTCCTTTCCTGCGCTGTCCATCCACCCTTCTGAGCATGATGTCCTTTGCCAAGTACCAATCTCCGCTGGCAATGTACCCAAAGGAAGTGAGACCTAGCTTCAAATTCCAAGCCTCCAAAGAGAGACTTGGTTTCACCTTCTCTGAAACAGACCATGGTTTTCTTGGCAGTCCATGGTATGTTCAAGACTCTTTTCCAACACTGCAACTCGAAGGTGTCTATTCTTCTGTGATCTTTTGTCATTATCCAGCTCTCTGAAGCATATCAAGTTATTGAGAAGACTCATCTGCCACTCAAATCAACCCTGTGTACAACAGCCCTAAATCATGCTTTATCCCATGCCAATCCTTTTGTCTCTGACGCACCTAGCCCCATTATCTCAGTCACTGAATCAATGCATCTCATCAAGGATCTTCCTCTCCTGCACTGTCACTCCACCCTTTCAAGCATGACGTCCCTCTCCAAGGACTGGTCGCTTTTGGCAACATGTCCAAAATATGTCAGAAAAAGCTTCAGAATCCTTGCCTTCAAGGAATAGCCTGGTATAACACTCTCTAGGACAAACCTGTTCACTCCCTTAGTAGTCCATGGTCTACTCAATACTCTTTTCCAGCACCACAGCTCAAAGGCAATAATTGTCCTTCTGTCATCCCTAGTCATTGTCCAGCTCTCTGATCCATAGCAAGTGATTGAAAAGATCATGGCCTGTATCAGGCACACGTTAGTATCCAGACTGTCAACATTGCTCTTCAGTACTTTGGAGATGTCCCTAACAGCAGACTTTCCCAACACAATACAACTTTTAATTTTCGGGCTTCTGGTACTAAGAGTGTTGATTGTGAAGCCAAGCAAACTAAAGTTGTTTACAATCTCAGTTTCTTCACCATACATCACGATGCTGCCAATTGACTCAGTTGTGATTTTTCCTACAACCCTTATGCCACATTTCTCTTCATAGAACCCAGCCTTCAAGATGATCTATTCTGCAAATAGATTGAAAAGGTATGGATATAGGACACATTCCTGGCATACACTCTTTTCCATTTTGAACCATGCAGTTTTCCCTTACTCTGTACTGATGACTGCCTCCTAGCCCAAGTATAGGTTTCGCACAAGCACTATCAAGTGTTCTGGGGGTCCCATTTCTCTCAGAGTCAGCCACAGTTTGCTGTGATCCACCCAGTCAAATGTCTTTGCTTAGTCAATGAAGCACAGATAAATATTCCTCTGGTACTTCCTGCTTTCAGCCAGGATTTATCTCCAATATCCGTAGTACCATGCCCTCTTCTAAAACCAGGCTGCACTCCTGGAAGTTCTTTGTTGATATGCTGTTCTAGTTGGTTTTGGATAATTTTCAGCAGACTCTTTCATGCGATATTAATGATATTTTCCAATAATTTACACACTCTGTCAGATTAGTTTTCTTTGTAATGAGAACAAATACAGATTTTTGAATATAACTACTTTATTTTAGTTACATGCAAGGGTTTATTTTAAATTTCATTTCAATGTTATTTCAAATGACTTGAAGATTTAGCTTTTGCATTGTATGGTATCATTCATGAGGAAATTTTAACCCTGAAACTCTAAGCATTGATCTCTATCTCTGGTCACTATAAATCCACAGATTGTGTGCTATACACCTTGGTATGTTACTGAGTCCTTCCTTCCTAGCACAAACTATTCACCTTCGTGAGTGAAAATATTATGGACTGCCAAGAGAACAAACAGGTCTGTCTGTGAGAAGGTTAAACCAAATTGCTCCTTGGAGTCAAAGATTTTTAATCTCTTTTTTACATGTTTGTATATGTTACCAGAATGGACCAGTCCTTGGAGAAGGACATCATGTTTGGAAAACTGGAGGGACAGTACAGGAGAGGAGGACTCTGGATAAGATGGACTGACACAGTAACTGGCTTAATTGGGCTAGGTATGTTGGAGACAATGAGATTGCCTAAGGATAGAGCAAGGTTCAAGACTATTGTACACCTTGCTGTTAAATCCACTCAATTTAATTTGGAAAGATGGGAAAAAAGACCAATTCCATCATGATTAGAGTATACATAGCATATTTCCATTCAAGCGAATACAGTCAAAGTTGATTGAAAAGCCGGTTTGAAAAATAAACCTTTGACATCAAACACTGCGTCAATCCATTTCTTTGAGGATTGTTCATTTGTTTTATCAGCTTCTACTTTAACAGGAATGATGCTTCTCTTTAGGGACCAAACCCTCTTCATAACATACTCAAAGTTCATGAGACAAACTCTCTCTATCGTCACTACCGAGGTGTCTCCTAGCTATATTTTTTTTCCTTTTATGGTTCTCCAAACCCTTCAAACACAGTCAAATGGGAAAAAAATAGACAAAAATAAGTAGTTTCATCTCATAAGTCATGGATTTATATAATAAAATATGAATATACTAAGAAAGAATTGAAGGGAATAGGACTACAGTCGTAACAACTATATGTAGATGTTGTTGTTGTTGTATACTGTTGAGTCAGAAGTGATCAATAGCTGACCCTCAGGAGGGTTTTCAGAGTCAGTTAATCACACTGGAGGAGATTGTCTTTCTTCCTGTGGAGCAACTGGTAGCCTTGAACTGTGTACCTTTAGGACTTCAGTGCAGCTTCTTGCCACTAGGCTACCAATGGCAGATATTATAATTAATAATGTATAACCACTGGATCAATTGGTAGCATCAGGATGGATGGTGAAGAGATTGAGACTGTTCACAGCTTTAGTTTGCTTGGCTCCACAGTCAACACACTTGGCACCAGAAGCCAGGAAATTAAAAGGCTCATTGCCATGGAGAGTCTGCTGTTAGGGACCTCTCCAAAGTTCTGAAGAGCAATGTTGTCTCTCTGGAGACTAAGGAGCATCTTATCAGGCCATGGTCTTCACAATCACTTGTTATGCATCAGAGAGTTGGACAATGACCAAGAAGGATAGAAGGAGAATTGATGCCTTTGAGCTGTGGTGTTGGAGAAGAGTATTGAGAGTACCATGCACTGCTAGGAAAACAAACAGATTCATCCTGGAAAGGGTTAAACCAGGTAGCTCCTTGGAGGCAAGGATTCTGAGGCTCCATTTAACATACTTTGGACATGTGAGGAGAAATAGGTCCTTGGAGAAGCACATCATGCCTGGCCCGATGGAGGGACAGTGCAGGAGGGGAAGGCCCTCTGTGAGGTGGATTGATTCAGTGACTGGAATAATCAGGATGGGAGTGTCAGAGACAGTGTGTGTGATTGGCACAGGACAGAGCAGAGTTTAGGGCTGTTGTACATAGGGTCACTATGAGTTGCAAGTGACTCGACGGCACATAACAACAACAACAATAAATTAAAAGTCTAAAATAATGATCTGTTGTAGATACTGTTATGTGCTTTCAAGTTTATTATAATTTGTAGCACCTGTCTTGAGCTATCTTGCCCTATCCTGAGCCATCCTCCCAATCTCTAACATGCTGGAGTCACTATATGCCAGTATGTTAAGAGTATTATATATAGTATAAGCTTAAAGAAAAAAATTATTTCTCTATATCCACTTTCTTATCCCCTTGCAAATCCATATCTATGTCTTCATCACCATCTTCTTCTATCTCTGAATCTATGTATCACTGAAATCAAATTGGAACCAACTCATAGGTGATCATACACTGAATTCCCAAGTCCATAAATCACATTCACTTATTCTCCCTCTACCCCTTCCTTTCTCTCTCTCTACATGTTCTATACCATCCAATATGAATTAACTCATAACTGATCCTTTAGTGGATTTTGGAGGCAGTAAATCATGCAGGAGATTGTCCATTCTTTGGCAGAGCATCTGGTGGATTTGATCCACATGCCTTTGAATGGCAGTTCAAATCATTACTATTGAATCACTAGAGTTTTTCCTTAGCTGAAGATCACCTCTAGTCACTTTACAAGTACACAGCAATGAGTTTTTAATGTAGTGTGTATATTGTACTTTCTAATGCCTCACTGAATTGAAAGACTGAAATGGTAATATATTATTGTTGTTGATTGCCATTAAGTTGAGCAAGACTCATAGCAACTCTGTGAACAAAAGGCCTAAAGCCCTTCCACAACCATTGTCATTTATCAATGTTCAGGGAGTTTTCAGAGGTATGCTGTTTAGCAAGTGAATACCATTCCTGCTTAGTACATATTAAAATATTTGATGAATATATAGTACAAATTAGCTACATTTTTTTCACTCAAAATGGACAGCACAGAAAAGAATTATTATTTTTTTTACAATTTCTATGCATATTCTATTATAGTATCCAAGCAAAACGGGCTTTAAAAATTATTCTGGGTGGGTTTGGAGACGTATTTTCCTCTAGAAATTGCTATTTCATTATTACTTTATGGATTTTTAAGGATTTCCTTTTCATAAAAGAGCTCTGTTAGTCCCTAAGTAGTTGTAGTACTAACTCAAAAGTAACAATTCTCATACGTGAATTTGAGGGAACAAGGGGGTAGTCTCCTTTTGAGCAATTTACAACTTCAGGAAATTCACTGAAGGATCACCTATGGGTTGATTCAGACTAGATGACAATGTGTTGAGAAATTTAAAGGTGTCTTTGTTTACAACATGCATTTTATGACCTATGTCTAGCAATGAGCAAACTACTGGCAAGGATTTATGAGTGTTCCCTCAATGTTATTCAATGTTTTTATGGATCTTATCTACCAATTTCTCATGTGCAAGATCAAATTGAAACTGAAGAAGATTAAAATAAATCCACAATTACCAAAATTCTTCCTTAAGTCTATTCCCCCTATTGAGTTTATTAAGACAAATTAAAAATCATGTGATATTGGTTACCAATAAACAAAGAGCAGAGGAACTTCACAATGAAAGAAAAGATATTACCCACGAATCGAATAAAAGGACATTAAAGAGAGAGAGTGGATAAAGAAAAAGACAAAATGAATGTCAGAAGAAACTATAAAAAAATAAATGAATGAATGAATGAAACTATGAAAATTGTAATAGAGCATCAGAAACCAAAATCAAAGGAAAGGATGCTGCAGTAAGAGTTGAGCAGAAGATTTCTAAGAGCAGCTAAAGAAGACAAAGCATAGCATTGTAATAAAAAGTGCAAAGAACTGGTGTTATAGAATTAAAAGAAAAGAACACATTCAGCATTTCTCAAGCTGAAAAGAGTTAATAATAGATTCAATCCCTGAGTTGTAATACTTTGAAATGTTATGGGCAAAATAGTTAATGACCCAGAAAGCATTCAAAGAAGATGGAGGGAATACTCAGAATCACTGTACCATCAAAGATTGATTGACACTGAAAAAATTACAAGAAGTTTCATATGAACAAGAGCCAATAGGGGAGAGACAAATAAGAAAGTCAAGTTGTGCTGAACACACTGAAAAAAAATTTAAAAAATACTGAGTCTGGAGTAGATGGGATACTTAGAATCTGACATCTTTCAATTAACACATGAACCCCGAAAGTACTCATGATCGTATGCCAAGAAATTTTGAGGATAGCTGTTTGGCAGACTGACTGGAAGAGATCCATATTTGTTGTCATACTCAAGCAAAGTAATCCAACAGAATGTGGAAATTATCAAACAATATAATAGTCCTTGGAGAAAGACATTATACTTGCAAAAGTGGAGGATCAGTGCAGAAGAGGAAGACTCTGTATGAGATAGAGTGAGACAATAACTGGGGTAATGGGGCTAGATGTGTCAGAGACAGTGAGATTGGCTCAGGATAGGACAGAGTTCAGAGCTACTGTGCATATGGAAGCTATGAGTTACAGGTGACTTGAGAGCATATAACAACATCATTAAGATTATATGCAAGAAAAATATTGCTTAATATCATCCAAAACTGGTTGGAATAATATATTGACAGAGAGCTACCACATACTTCAACTGGGTTTAGAAGAGATTGTTGCACTGGAATTTCATCTGATATCATGCTGTCCGATGGAACCTGGCTGAAAGTAGAGAAGACCAGAGAATGTCTATCTGTGTTTTATTGATTATGCAAAGGAATGTGACTGTGTGGGTCACAACAAACTATGGCTCAAATTGAAAAGAATGGGAATTTCAGGACACTTAATCGTGCCCATAAGAATTCTATTCCTAGACCAAGAAGCTATTCTCAGAATGGAAACAGGAGACACTCTATGGTTTAAAATCAGGAAGAATGTGTGTCAGAGTTGTATTCTTTTCGCATACCTATTCAATCTTTATGCTGAGTAAAATTAGTGATGCCAGACTTTCTGATGAAGAATGTAAAATCAGGATCAGAGTAAGACTCTTTAATAATATGTTATGCAGATGATGCAATCTTGCTTACTGAAAGTGAGTAGGAACTGAAATGCTTGTTGCATTTCAAAGATACAGAATCCAAACTGGATCATATCTCAACATAAAGAAAATACAAGTCCTTACCACCGGGCCAATAACAGCATCATGATAGATGGATAAAGGATTGAAACTGTCAATGATTTCAAATTACTTGACACCACAGTCATATCCACAATCAGTCAGGAAATAAGGAGATATTGCTATGGGCAAGTCCCCTGTCAGAGACCTCTCCAAAATACTGAAGAGGCTTAAAACCAGTATGCATATTAAGATGTACATCATTCAGATCATAGGTTTTTTTCAATTACTTGCCATATGTCAGAGAGCTGAATAATGAATGAGTATGGCAGAAGAATTGATGTCTTTGGGTTGTGGTGATAGAAAGGGGTAATGAATATCCCATGGACTGCAAAAGAAACAAAGAGGTATGTCCTCGAAAAGGTGCAGTCACAGTTCTCCTCGTAGTCAGGATAATGAAGCTTAGTTTCTCATGCTTTGGACATGTTGGTAGGAATGACTAGTTTTTGGAAAGGGATTTCATACTTGGAAAGGTGGAAAAGCAGCAAAAGAAAGGAAGTCACCAACAAGATGGAGTGACAGGGTAACTGCAGCAGTGGGCTCAAGTGTATCAGGAATAGTGAGAATGGCACAAGATAGGACAATATTCAGATCTTTCATAGGGTTGCTGTGAGTCTCACTACTGGGCTGATTGGCAGCATCATAATAGATGATGAAGAGATTGAGAGTGTAAACAGCTTCAGTTTGCTTGGCTACAAAATCAACACTCTTGGCACCCGAAGCCAGGAAATCAAAAGATACATTGAATTTGGAATGTCTGCCACCAGGGACCTGTCCAGAAGACTGAAGGAAGAGTAACAATGTGAATCTAGAGACTGAGGTGCTCCTGATATAGGCTGTGGTCTATGCAATTTCTTGCTATGCATCAGAGAGTTGAACAATGACTAGACATAATAGAAGAATTGATGTTTTTGAGTTATGGTGCTGGAGAAGTGTATTGAATATATCCCATGGACTGCTTAGGAAAACAGATTCACCCAGAATAAGGTGAAAGTAGGCTTCTCCTTGGCAGCAAGGGTTCTGAAACTCCATCTGATATACTTTGGGCCTGTTGCAAGAAGGGACTAGTCCTTGGAGAGGAACATCATGCTTGGGAGAGTGGGGGGACAGTGAAGGTGAGGAAGACCATTGAAGAGATGGATTGACTCAGTGACTGAGGTAATGGGTTAGATATGCTTAGGATAGAGCAGTGTTCACAGCTATTGTATATAGGGTCACTATGAGTCACAAACAACTCAAAAGCACATAACAGCAGCATGAGCCATACTCAATTTGATGGCATTTAACAAAAGCAAAAACAACATCTAAAATTAAGGCATCCTGATGACATAATGTGTGAAAGAAATATGAGGTGGATTACCAATTGACATGTTTCATCTAACAGATGCAGCCCTGGATGTGCCTAAAAATTTATGCCAGCTGCCTGGCTGACTGAAATTAAGAGATCTAAATTAATATGTATTCCAAAGAAAGGTGAGCCAACAAAATGTGGAAATTACCAAATAATATCATTAATATCACATGCAAGGAAAATATTGCTGAAGATTATTCAAAGACATTCAAAACAATACAGTACATACACAGTGAACTGCCAGAAGTTCAAGCTGTGCTTAGATCAGGTCATACTAGTGCCAGGGAAAGAATTGCTATCAGATGGATCCTAGCTGAATACAGAGAATACCAGAAGAGTATCTACTTGTTCTTTATTGATTATTGTGCAAAAGCATTTTAATGGTGTATTATGGCAAATTATGGCTAACATTGAGAATAATGCAGGTTCCTGAGCACTTAATTGTGCTTATGTACTTTATATGCTTATATCTATACCTAAATAAAGAAGCTGTGTGGTTTAAAATTTTCAAAACTGTCTCTGCTTTCAAAATATTGCCATTTGGTTAAGTAAGTTTTTTTTTTAAATAGTTTCATTTTATTTTTCATTCTTTTACTCCCCTCTTTCTCTCTTCCCCCTCCCCAAATTGACTTTTTTACTAATTTATTTCTAAAATTCTAATACATATTCAAACAAATTTTTTCAATTTCCTTCACCCTCCCACCCATCAAAGTGTACAATCCAATGATTAATTCCTTCTTGTACTAGTTTGTTTACAAAATTTGAATGCATTATTTTTGAGAACAGATTCTTCCAATTTCCTTCACACCCCCATTCATCAAATTGTACAACTCCATGATTAATCACTCCCTCCCCATGCACATTCTCATCTCTCTGCTCCCACCCTCCCTCACCCCTCTTGGCTCCTTATACTCATTCTACAATAATAGTATTATAAAATATTTGTCCTTGTGGGACTGAGTTAGTTAACTCAGCATAATGGTCTCCAGACCCTCCCAAATTGTGTAATAATTTACAAAATCATTGCTCCTGCTGCTGTGTAGTATTCCATTGTGTGTATGTATCATCATTTCTCAATCTATTCATTTGTGGTTGGACATTTGGGCTGTTTCTATATTCTTGCAATGGTGAATAATGCTGCTATGAACATTGGTGTACAAATCTCAGTTTGTACCTCAGTTCTCATATTCTCAGGGTATATTCCAAGTAGTAGAATAGCTGGGTCATATGTAATTTCTATATTTAGCTTTGTGAGGAAGCGCCAAACTGCTTTCCAGAATGATTGTACCACTTTACAATCCCACCAACAATGTATAAGAATTCCTGTCTTACCACATCCTTTCTAACCTTTCTTACTTACTGCACTGTTAAACTATGCCACTGCTCCTGGAGTGAGATGGTACCTCATTGTGTTTTTAATTTTTTCTATTTAAATAAAATTTTTACTAGTTTACTTACAAAGTTTGTATACATTATTTTTCATACCAGATATTTTGCATTTCTTTTACACATCACTTTCTTCATTCATAAATTTGTGAGACCATATGATTAACCACCCCCATCTCCTACTCCTACCCCCATCCACCTCATCTCTCTACTTCTCTCCCCCCTTGGATCCTCATACATGTTTTACAATAATGGTCTTACACACTAGTTTTCCTTCTAGGACTGAGTTAGTTCACTTAACAAAATGCTATACAATCCAGTCCCTCCCAAGATAGGTAGTGATTTACAAATCATTGCTCCTGTATGCTGCATAGTGTTCCATCAGTTGACTGTACCCTAATTTCTCAATCCATTCAACTGTAGTTGGACATTTCGGTCATTTCCATGTTTTTGCACTGGTGAGTAGTGCTTCTGCAAACATTGATGTACTAGTCTCCGTTGGTGCCTATGTTCTCTTTTTGTCAGGGTATATTCCAAACAGTGGAGGAGCTGGGTTATCTGAACTTTCAATGTTGAGGTTTATGAGGAAACACCAAACTGCCTTCTCAAATGGTTGTACCATTTTACAATCCCACCAATAATGTATAAGAATTCCTATCTCGCCACATCTTCTCCAACATTTATTACTTGCTGTTCTGTTAAATTTTCCCCTCCTAATAAAGTGAGATGGTATCTCATTTTAGTTTTGATTTACATCTCTCTTATTACCAGTGATTTTGAGGATTACTTCATCTGTCTGTTGGCCATCCAAATATCTTCCTCTGTGAAAAGTCTTTCCAAGTTTTCACCCATTTTGTAATTGGATTGTTGTTGTTGTTAGGTGCTGTCAAGTTGTAGATGACTAATGGCTACCCTATGAACGAAAGGCCTAACACTGTTCATACATAGAGTTTCCGGAGGCAAGCCATTTTGGAAGTGGATGCCACTCATGCTTCCAGGCTTGTTTTACTTGGGAAGCTCCAGCAAACACTGTCTGCGTGGGTAACCATTACCACGTTTGGCACATCAGTGTCACAGTGTTCACCATCACAGAAACCACGAGTTACCTCTGTACAGCAATGCACAGACCAATGCTATACCACCTAGGAGAATGTTTGACAGGAAAACAATCTGAACCCGGCCTGAGGGCCACAGATTAAAATCACCCACCTTCGGTTTCGTAGCATAACTTTCTGTCCACTAGGCCAACGTAGCTCTCTCTATGTTTTTGTTGTTATTGTTGTTAGGTGCCGTCGAATACTGGATGACTCATAGTGACCCTATGAACAAAAGGCCTGAGCACTGTTCATGCATAGAGTTTCCGGATCAGTCTTTTTCTTGTGGAGGCTCTGTAGGATTCTGTAAAATTTTGACATGAGACCCTGCCTGAAATGGTATTGTCATGATTTTTTCTCAGTCAGTAGGTTTTCTTTTCAGTTTGTTGGGAAAAGTTCGTTTTGGTTTTTGTTTGTTTTTTCAAGCAACAAATATTAACCATTTATTGTTGTTACTGAGACTATATACAGTAAATCAATTATTTCTACAGGTATAATTTTGTGACATTAATAATATTCTTTGCATTTTGCAATAATTCTTACTTTCACTTTCCAAGATGTTCCTCTTGCATTAACATAAACTCAATGCACCCCCTAAAGTTTCTGTCTAATCTTCCAAGTTGTGGTTGTCAGTTTGAGCTCATCTGTAAAAGAGTCTTCCAAGTATCCTGAAAAACCTACAACCAGGCGAAGATAAAATAGATGAATGGGATCTTCTAAGAATCAAATCCTTATGCACATCCAAAAATTTCTCCATCAGGGTAAAAAGGGAAGCCACAGTCTAGGAAAAAGGATTTAGTAAT
>NW_006399784.1:4185349-4186207 GCF_000299155.1 Elephantulus edwardii | reverse complement strand
ATATTAAACTAAGAAGTAAAATGATAGATGTCAGCATGAAAAAATAACTTTTAAAAAGCTTTCTATCTGACTTAAATATACAATTTGCATAAAATATACTATTATTATTAAAAATTAAAAACTTTGTCTTTGTTTTGAAAAATTGTGATATTTACGTGAAACTTAAGGGAAAAATATTCCTATATGTTTCAAAAATATATTTCCTTTTAATTTCTTAAATTTTTAATTAATACTCCTGCAGAACATTCTTAATTTGAAGACACGAAATATCAGTTTCAAAAATTCAATTATTATAACAGACGTAATGACTGAGAAGATGGATGCCACCTTTATTCACATTGCTGGTGTCAGAATATTTTCTATTCAGGCAATGGCCAAAAACATGGCTGCACTGCCAATTTCAACAGAGGCTGAGCATATTTGTGCCACCCTTTAAACAATAAGTTGTGCATTAATGTTAGAAGCTGGAACTCCATCCCTAGAGAATCAGGCCAATGGGCCTCAGCAGACAAAGGAGCAAACACAATACTTAACACTCTCAGGGAAGCTCTCGAAAGCCAACAAACATAAAAGGAATAACAATCTCCTCAAAAGTGCATGTTATCCTATTCTTCTAGAAAGCCCTGGTGCACCTGTTTCTTGAATGCTGCAAGCACTTCTGGTCATCACATCCAAAATTGAGTGTTGGAAAAGATCCAGAGAGGAAAAAGTCCATAGGTAGAAAAATAGTCCATAATGCTAGTTTGGTGTTGGGTTTTGGGAGTGGGGGAGATGGTAAATGATAGAACAAGACTTTTCATTAAAAATATAATTCTAGAGACAAAAACATAATAGTTTATGAAGTAAAATGAGTGAGTA
>NW_006399784.1:4182255-4183867 GCF_000299155.1 Elephantulus edwardii | reverse complement strand
TATGTATATATATAAATAGAAAAGGTATTATGCAGAATGCAAAGTAGTTAGAAAGCAAATGTACCTGAAACTATCTTTGTTAATCTAGAAATGTTTGGTCACCCTAAACTTAAAAATATTTTACTGTCAGTTAAAGTTAACCTAAGTAGCAAAAACACATCTGCATTTATAGAGAATGGAGTGTGAGCTTTCTACTATTGGTGAATCAAAGCCTAGCTTAAAATGTAGAGGTGATTATTTGAAAATACATAGTACTAAACAATATAACTTTTCAGATAATCTGTTGCTGTTGTAATGTGCCAATGAATCAAGCACAACTCATAGTGATCCTATGAACAGCACACTTAAATTCTGTTCTAGCTTGTGCCATGCATATCATCTCTGATACACTAAAGCCTTTTGCTGTCTGTCAATACAGCTGTTCGAGATTTTCCTCTCTTTTTTATGTCACTACACCTTTCTAAGCATGATATCTCTTTCCAAAGAATAGCTTTGCCTAGCAACATGTCCATCCATATTAAGAGAGATGAAGTGTCACCATATTTAACTACAAGGAACATTCTGGTTGCACTCTTTGAAATAGCCATGGGATATTTATTAATCTTCTGCAACACCACAAGTCAAAGGCATCAATTCTTCTGTCATCCTTATTCATAATTTAGCTCTCAGAAATATAGCAGGTAGTTGAAAACAATATGGCCTTAATCAGATGTTCTTCAGTTTTCAAACTGACATTATTACTCTTTAATATTTTGGAGAAGTCTTTGACAGCTGACTTGCCTAAAATAATACAGCTCTTTGATCTGTTGCTTTCTGGTACCAAAGATATTGATTGTGGATTCGAATAAGATTAAATCACTGACAGTTTTGATCCTTTGTTCTTTTACCAATATATTGCCTATATTGGTCCAGTGGTAAGGCCCTTTGTTTTCTTCTATATTGAAGGCTGTGATCTTTGATTCTCTGTAGCAAGCATTTCCAATTCTCACTTTAAGCAAGCAAATTAGTGTCATCTGTATAATGCAGGTTGTTGATGAGTCTTCCTCTGATTCATATTCTGCATTTTTCTTAAGAGTACAGTTTCATTAATTATTTGTTAAACATTCAAATAGAACAGATATGGAAAATGGATACAATCCTGAAACACACAATTCCTGATTTCCAACAGTGTAGTGTTTCCAAGTTATGTTCAGACATAAGCTTCTTGGTTTAGTTTAGATTTCACATGAATGCTTTAAAGTTCTGGCATATCCATTCTTCTCAATCTAAGGCATAGTTTATTGTGATCCACACAGTCAAACACCTTTGTATATTTAGTAAAATGCAGATATATATTCTTCTGGTATTCTCTGCTTTAAGGCAGGACCCAGCTGACATTAGCAATGATATTCCTAGTGCTACTGTACCCAGATAGGCAGCATTGTATTAAAATACCACTTTAGATAGACCCTATTTGAAGAAAGAAAGAATTATTTTTTTTATCCATCTTTAGTACTTTTTGGTTGTGGTTGTTGTTGTTATTGGTGTTTTTATATGCCCTTGAGCAACCTGTGACCCTACATGCAATACTGACCCAATATGCAATAACTTTGAATTCTGCCCTATCCTGAGC
>NW_006399784.1:4179217-4181100 GCF_000299155.1 Elephantulus edwardii | reverse complement strand
GCTATGAGTTGCAAGTGACTAGACGGCACATAACAAAAACATATTGAATTACTATATAATTAACTATTTTTTTAATTCCTGTGGAAATAACCTTGAGAAAAAATATCCAGACTTTTTAAAAGAATCTGAGAAATTACAACCTTGTGCTTAATGTTGCTATGAGTTGTAGTCTACTTGATGACACATAATAACAACAATATTTTGGCTAACCTAATTCTTAAATATTCCTAAGTATACTTTGTTGTACAATAACTAAAAATTAGGAAAAAAAGGATCCTTTAAAAAAGCCAGCTTTGACTCATTCTCCCTGATTTAGATCATGAATATTAAACTGATACATTTCAACACAACACCTATGCTTTAGAATTGTCATTTCTCAGATTCTTTTAAAAAGACTCATAGAGATCTTATGTACAAGAGCCCTAAACACCATTCTGTCCTGTGCCAACCTCTCCATTTCAAACACACTCATTCCTACCACTCCACTCACAGAATTGATCCATCTCATCGAGGGTCTTCCTTTCCTGCACCGTCCTTCCACTCTCCCAAACATGATGTCCCTCTCCAATAACCAGTCCCTTCCTGCAACATGCCCAAAGTATGTCAGATGAAGCTTCAGAATCCTTGACTCCAAGAAGCATTCTGGCTTCACCCTCCCCAGGACAAACCTGTTTGTTCTCCTATCAGTCCATGGTATATTCAATACTCTTCTCCAGCACATAAGCTTTATTTTTGTATGTGCTGCAGTCTGAAAGGCATGGCATTATAATACACCATGTACTCCATGGGCGAATTATAGAAAATCTCCTTTTTCTCTGAAAAGTTTCTGAAGGCTTAGCAATGGGTCAGTTAAAAAATTGATGGTATTCAACAGCATTTATGAAATAATTTTATCCTTTGCATAGTTAAAAAGAACATTTCCAGATTGTCTTGAAATACAATGTTGTGAGCAACAGGATAATATCCATACATTTACAAGGAACATCTGTCAATACCATCCTTCAAATATATGCAAAAGAAAAAAAAAAGAGCTAAAGAAAAGGAAAGAGACTCTTTCTACTAACCTTTGCAATCAGAAATAGAACAATCATACAGCAAGGATGGACTAATATTAATGCATGACTGGAATGCAAAAATTGGTAATGAAAAGAAGGGAGGATCAATTGTCAGACAGCATAGGCTTGGTGATAGAAATGAGATTGGAGATTAAATGATAGATTTTGTGCAGTCAATGGTTTTATCATTGCAAATACCCTTTTAAAGAAGCTTGACTCAGACTACATACATAAACCTCACCTGATGGTCTACACAGGAATTAGACTGATTACATCTGCGGAAAGAATCATTGGAAAATGTCAATATTTACTGTGAAAACTAGGCCACATGTTTACTTTGCAACAGACTCATGAACTACTCATACACAAGTTCAAATTTAAGTTAAAGAAAATGAAATCTAATACACAAGAAACATAATTTGACCTTCAGCTGATCCCACCTGAATTAAATTATCATTTCAAAAACACAGTTTAGGACATGAACACTAAAAAAGTAAGGTCTAGATTAGCTATGGGAGGATATCAAGAATATTATCCATGAAGAATGCAAAGGGTCATTAGAAAAAAGGAGGAAGTAAAGACTCAGATGTTTGCCAAAAGAGATTGTGCTAGAGTGCTGAGAATCTGAAACAAAGGGAATAAATCAGGAAGATGAGGAAGTAGACAGAAGATTTCAAAGGATAGCTCTTGAAAGGAAAGCAAAATATTAAAATAAAATGTGCAAAAAACTAGTTTTAGAAAATCAACATTATCTTAAGCTTTCAAGATCCAAAAAAATAAATTCAAGTCTCAAGTTGCAGTGTTTAAGGATACTATGGACAGAAAGAC
>NW_006399784.1:4177029-4177618 GCF_000299155.1 Elephantulus edwardii | reverse complement strand
ACAACAACAACAACAACCTTTAAGTTGTTGTTGTCGTTGTTGTTTTTATGTGTTGAGTCTTCCATGACTCATAGCAACCCAATATACAACAGCCCTAAAACCTGCTCTAGCCTGAGCCAATCTTACTGTCTCTGACCCATCTACCTCTATTATGCTAGTCACTGAATCAATCCATCTCATAGATGAACTGTCCCTCCACCCTCCCAAGCCTGATGACCCTCTCCAAGGACTGACCCAGCCTTGCAACACATCCAAAGTATGTCAGATGGAGCATCAGTATCCTTGCCTCCAAGGACTAGGCTGGCTTTACCCTCTCTATGATGAACTTGTTTGTTCTCCTAGCAGTCTATGGTATACATTCAATCTATTATATATTAATTATAGATAGATAGATAGAGATATTTTTTTTCATTCAATACTGTTTCCAAGCACCAAAGGTCAAAGGCATTAACTCTCCTTCTGTCATTTCTAGTCATTGTCCAGCTCTCTAATGCATAGCAAGTAATTGCAAAGACCATGGCCTGTATCAGTTTCACCATAGTGTCTAGACTGACATCGATGCTCTTCAGTACTTTGGAGAGGTCTCAGA
>NW_006399784.1:4156554-4168630 GCF_000299155.1 Elephantulus edwardii | reverse complement strand
TGCTTGCAGCACAGGATCAAAGACTGAAACCTCAATATGGATTATTGTTGTTGTTGTTAAATGTCATCAAATCGCAGGCGACTAATAGCAACCCTATTAACGAAAGTCCTGGACACGTCCTGTATATGTTTTGTCCTTTTTCCAGGTTCATAGGGTTTCCAGAGGCAAGCTATTGTGGAAGTGGATGCCACTCCTGCTTCCAAGCTTGTTTTAATTGGGTAGCTTCACCAAACACTATCCACCATGGGTAGCCATTCTCCAATATGGACTACATTGCAAAATCAAGAAAACAAATACCCTCACAACTTAGGAGAATAAGCAATATCAGAATAGAAGGATAAAAGATGGAAATTTTCAATTACTTCATCTTGGATCTGTTGCCAACATTTTTGGTGCCAGTAATCGGTAAATCAAGAGATGTTTACAATTGGGAATGTCTGCTGTCAGGGATCTTCCCAAAATCCTGAAAAGCAATAATGTCAGTTTGAAATCTAAGTTGCACCTGACTCCAGCCAGTCATTCAAATCATCTTTTTATGTATCTAGAGCTGGGCAATGAATGAGGATAACAGGATAAAACTAAATGCCTCTTTAAGTTGTGGTGTTGGATAAGAGAGCTGAATATGCCATGGTCTTACAAGAGGGCAAACAGGTATGTCTTAGATAAAGTATGGTCAGAGTGCTCCTTGGAGGCAAAGATAGCAAAGCTTTGTCTCATGTATTTGGGTGTATTGTTACAAGAACCTAGAAACTCTGAATATTGCACTAGAGCACCAAGAAGCGAAAACAAAGGGAATTAATCAAGATGTTAAGGACTTGAATAGAAGGAGGACAAAGCAGAGTAATATTATGAAATATGCAAAGAGGTAATGTTGAAAAATCAAATGGGTAGAACTTGTTCAGCATTTCTTAAGCTGAAGCAATTAAAGAACAAATTCAAGCCTTGATGATGATGTGGGTAGAATAATGAAAGATTCAGGAAGCATCAAAAGAAGATGGAAGAAGTACAGAAAGTCACTCTACCAAAAAATTACTATCTGACACAGAAATATTTCATGAAACAATATATGTTCAAGGGGCAATAATGATAAAGGAGGAAGTTCAAGCTGCTCTGAAAGAATTGGAAAAAAAAAAAGCCCCAGGAATTAATGGAATAATAACTGGCCAACTGACTGGAAGAAGTCCATATTTATTCTCATAAAAAAAAAGTGATCCAATACACTATTTGTGGAACATATTGAATGATATCACTAATATCATTCTCACTCAAAATCTACTGAAGATTTTTAAAAAAACGACTGGAATAGTACATTGAGAGAACTACTAGGAATAAGAGTTGTGTTTATAAGAGGTATGGCATTAGGAACATCATTGCTAATGCCAGATGGATCTTGGCCTAAAACAGAAAGTACCAGATGAATATCCATCTGTATTTCATCGACTATGCAATGATATTTGACTGTGTAGGTCACAACAAATTGTAATTGATTTTTGGAAGAATGGGAATCACTGAACACCTGATTCTGCTCATGCAAAACCTATACTTAGCACAGGAGACAGTCATCAAAACAAGGAAACACTGCATGGTTCAAAATTAGAAAAGGAGTGTGTCAGAGATATGTCCTGTCTCCATATCTTTTCAATCTGTATGCAGAATAGATCATTCGGGAGGCTGGGATTTATGAGAAATAATGTGGCTTAGGACTGGATGAAGACTCATCAACAACCTACATTATACATATAACACAACCTCACTTGTTGAAATTGAGGAGGATGTGAAGTGCTTTCTGCAGGTCAAGGACTATAGTCTTCAATGTGGATTGAAGCTCAACATCAAGAAAACAATGATCCTTACCACTAGGCAAATTGGCTGCATCATGATGAGAGACTGAGATTGTTAACAATTTCTGTTTGCTTGGTTCCACAGTCAACACTCTTAACACCAGTAATTAGGAAATCAAAAGATGAATTGCGTTAGGGAAATCTGCGGTCAGGAACTTCTTCAGAGTGCTGAAGAGCAACAATGTCATTATAGAGGCTAAGCTGATCTCGATCCAATCCATGGTCTTCATAATTACTTGCTATGCATTTAACGAGCTGGACAATAACCAATGATGACAGAAGAATTGAGAATTTTGAGTTGTGGTATTAAGAAGCATTTGAACGCTTCCATGGACCGTCAAGAGAATTAATGAGTCTGTTCGAAGAGAGTGAAACCAACCTACTCCTGGGAGGTAAGGATTTTGAGACCAAGTCACACATACTTTGAGCAGCCAGGGAGGGCCAGTCTTTGGAGAGGGATTTCATGCTTGGAAAGGTCATCATTGTGATTCAGACTTAACATGATGGAACACATGACAAAAATTGTTAGGTGCAATATCAAGACAGATATTGTAACATTAGAGAAGATCAATAGCAAGCACATTGGTCATCATATCATATAGAAGATAGAAGATAAAAGTTAAAGTAAATAAAAAGAGAGTTTATGAAGCTGGAGTAGAGTCTTGAACATACCATGGACTACCAAGAAAACAAATAGCTATCTTGGAGAAGTAAAAGCAAGTCTCTCCTTGGAGACTAGGATTTTAAAGCTCAGTCTCACATGCTTTGGGCATGTGGCTAGGAGAGACTGATTCTTGGAGAAGGACATCATGCTTGCAAGGATGGAGGGACAGTGCAGGAGAGACCCCAGATGAGATGGATTTATACAGTAACTGGGGTAAGGGGGTTAGTGCGTTGGAATTAATGAGAGTGACTCAGAACAGGGAAGGGTTCAGAGCTGCTGTAAATATGTCCACTATGGATCACAGGTGACTTAAAGGTACATAACACCAAAAACAATACTTAACTGTCAGACTATTCTGAAGTACCAGTGTTAGTCTGAGAGTTGAGCTTTTCATAATCAGCATATAATGGCTACCTGAATAGTGTTGATATACGGTGCTTCTTAAATCTTATTTTCAGAATGTGTTAACCATTTATCTTTTGCTTCTCACTCACAACTCTTGTTGTTTATCTTCTTATTCTTGCTCTTGCTGTGTTACATTCAATCAATTCTCACCTTATATGACATAGTGGAATTTCACTATATGCGATCCTAGACTGTAATCTTTATAAGAACAGAATGTCACTCCTCTTAAACACAAAAAATCCCAAACTTTTATTTTGTATTGGCTTGCATATAAATATTTGTGTACATTGTTTTTCATCCGTATACATTGTGTTTCACACATTCCTTCACTCATACTGTGTTTTCTATGCATCATTCCCATACATTGTATTTTATAAAATTAATTAACATTGACCTATGTCCACTATTACCTTGTCTTTTCAGGTCCCCACTAGATCTTTCCTAGCTCCTTCATCCTCTCCCTCCAACCACCAAACTGCTATCCTGTCATTCTCCTTCCCCCTCATTCCTTTTTGTCCTTCCTTTCCCTCTTTAAACGTTTGTACACATCTTACTAGTTATTTTTTTTTATTTTTACTACTGAGTTAGTTTACTCAGCATAATGCTATCCAGCCTATCCCATGTTATATAGTAATTTTCAAAATCATTGCTCTTGAGTGATACCTGTATGCCGTTGTGTGAATGTGCCATATTTTCTCAATCCATTCATTGATTGACATTTGGGCTATTTCCACTTTATTGCTATTGTGAATAATGTTGCTGTTAACATCAGTGCCAAATCTCCAGCTGTGTCTCAGTTCTCTTTTCCTTAGTGTATATTCCTCAGTGTAGTAGCTGGACTATATGGAATTTCTTTGTTCAATCTTTTTAAGAAATGTCAAGCTATCTTCTAGAGGGGTTATGCTATTTTACAATCCTGCCAACAGTGTATGAGAGTTCCAATGTCTCCACATCCTCTCCAACATTATTTTTTTCCTGTTCAGTTAAACTTTGGCACACTTATTAGGGTGAGATGGTATCTCATTGTGGTTTTGATTTGACTCTCTCTTACTGCCAGTGATTTTAAATCTTCCTTCTTATGTCTGTTGGTCATCTTAACTCCCATCTCCAGCAGAACCCCTTGTGGGTTCTTTTGATTATTAAACAAGTACCACCAGAACCTAGTCTGTTTCTTTTACTTAGTCTTTTATAGTTGTGTTTCTGTGTGTATGCTTGTGGTATATGAACAGAATATATTGACTTTCTACCATCCCTTATAAGACATTATAAACTCTTTGAAAAGCATTTAATTATTTTCCATGCTGACTTTTCTGGATGTTAATGTTTGTCATTTTCCAAGAAAGAGTTAGTTATCATGAAGTGGGATTTTCCATTTTAAAACTAAGAAAGACCAAGAAAATAACATAACTTTACTTTTTTATTTATGTTTTGCTCTGTAGAACTCTAAGCAATGAGTTTTCTGAAACTAGTCATATATATATATATATATATATATATATATATATATAAAATCTCCAATATTTTCTTTTCCTTTAACTTATGGAATAAATTGACTAGCTTACCATTTGAGAAAGAGAGAAAATATATACACTAATATCTGAAGGCTTTGGTACAAAAAGAAAATCTCATTTATTGTGCTTCAGTTGCATCCACAAGTTACCATATAAACACTTGTATAATACAGACTTGTTCTTAAGGAAAATATCTGCAACCTGTCAGGCTACCAGTATTAACCCTTTTCCCATGGCAGCAACTGTTCCCATAAGCCTTTGTATATCATCCTTAGTTTCCATTTAAGAACCATAAATTTCAAGTGACAGTGCTCTCTAGAGCTGGCAAATTGCACTAGCTCATTGCTTTTTGGTGTTCAACTGGAGAGCCATATATCTTGTACTTTGAGGACTGCATGCTGAATGGCTATTGGGCAATAATAATAATGTAAAATATATAAGAGTATGTTTTCAATGATACACCGGATGAAATATGGATAAAATTCTTCCTACCAATAACAGCAATTATGTTTGAAGTAATAACTCTTTCAGAGTTAGGAAAATAGATCTTTGTAATGTTTAATTCTAAATCACTAGCCTATGGGCTCTCAATCATGACTGAGTTTATTGTACACTCATAAAAATCAATTATTGTTATAAGAACTTCTCACACATACTCCAACCCAAAGAACATTTGAACCCCCCTCATAATTAGAAAACAATTATGAGCTGTAATTTATGTATCTATCTCTGCATGATTCTTTCTCTTACAGTAACTATTTTGTTCTTTGGTATGTTGTTGATTATAAGATTTGCATTCCAATTTTGCCAAGTTTGTGTTATTAACTTTGCAAGAAAACCAATAAAGAAAAAAGAAAAAAAATATAGTGCTTTGAAACACTATTGCAATCACATGTGAATTCCACTCTCAGTACATAAACATACATAACTTTTCTAGACAAGTCTCTCCTACAGATTCTAGGGAGACCTCCCATGCAAGTATATAATAAATGGGAGGTAAATTTCAAGCAAATAACTTATTTTTATTTCCAATTCAGTCATCCATTATGTCAGTCCATTATGTTTTGGTTCCTATAGAGCAGAGCACCACAGGAACAATAAGTTGAGCTGAGCTGACTACCATTCTGATTAGACTAGAAGCTGAGACATGGTAATTTAAATAAAATAGGCTAGCCAATGGCTGAATCAAGGGAGCTGAATGAAGTGAAGAAGTCATTTACCGGGAATTGGGCAGCATCACAAAAGCAAGATTATCTAGGCTCAATCCCACATCCATAGCTCATGTGGTCCTCTTTGGAAACTGTGGCCAGCACCTGCTGTTTAAACTCACTTTATTAGCTTGTGGGTTAGCAAATAACATCTATTTGAACCTATTAGCATTTGCTATGGTTTCACTAAAGAAAAACTCCCGTAGTGCTTTAAATAAGAAACTGCACCTGTACTTATCTAATTCTATGTCCATATAATCTACACTCTGGTAATTGAAAATCAAACAAGAAATATAAGCCTGAGGGTGATTTAGGTCCAAGAGGTTAGAACAAGTAATAATAAAAGCTGTAGTTAGTTTGAGTTGCTGATGAAAATTGTAATTATTACAGATAATGAATATTTTCTTTGATACGAAAAAAACAGGAGTGGCATCCACTTCCTAAATAACATGCCTCCGGAAACTCTATGAACTTTGATAAACGTCTATAGTTGTAGAGGGGCTTCAGGTCTTTTGTTCATAAGGTCCCTATGAGTCATGCTCAACTCGAAGGCAATCAGCAGGAATTACAAAAATAAGGAAAGGATAGAGAAATTTAGTACAAAGAAGTGAAATGTTGGTATTAATTTAAACATTTGAAAATTTAAAATCTTGATATTTCATTATATAAATTTATATGTCCTATTGCTGAAGACATGATTCTGAAACACATAAAACAAATGCTATTGATTCACATGGTGCGAGATCAAGTCTGGAGGATTACCTCAACTTGAAGAGCCATGTCAATCTCATTTCACACAAAATTTTCCTGGTCTTTTTCAATAATATTTTAAAATTCAGATTGCTATACAAATGTTGTTGTTGAGTGCCATCAAATCGGAATCAAACCATAGCTGACCCTTCAACAGGTTTTCAGAGACAGACACATGTTGAGGAAGTTGCTCATTCTTCTGTGAAGCATCAAGTAGATTTGAACTGTGTGGATTTAAGATTACATTGTAGCTGCTTACCACTAGACGACTGAAATAGATAAAAAGGAAAAATATTCTTTGGACAATTACTTTGAACTTTGAAAATATACTTTATCAAAAGCATCAAAAATAAACTGCAAAATATATGATATCTTCAACTTTAGCAGTCAACTTCACAGTTTAAGGAAAGAAATCACCTTTATTGAACTACTTATCAATTTCATTATTGAGCTATCATGCATGTCACACAAAACTTCATTCATTAGTCCTATTATATAGTTCTATTATTAAAATTTGCTTAACCCCAAAATTTATTACTGTTATTTTTGATATTATTGGAATCATTTCAAAAGTTTCTTTCATCACTTAAATATATTACCAATTATTTTTTGAAAAATAATTTTTTAATTGTGATTTTAATGAAAGTGCACAGAAAACTTGGATTTTCTTCATTCATTTTGGCACATTTTCCTTCCTACCCACAACCCAGTTCCCAGTTCCCTTTTTTTCTTAGTACTAATTAAATGTTGCAAAATTTCTTCTCTCCTCCCGCCTCAGTTCACTTTGCTATGCAGCTATTATTCCGATCTGTTCTCATGCCAGTGCTGCCTAATCATATATAAACAGTTCTTTCCTTCTGTTCCAATACAGTGTTCATTATTTATCTCCTCTTTTCTTAATTTCTTCCCATCAACCATGTCAGTCCTATTTAATAACAGTGACATTTTGCAGTATTTGTTCCTTTGTGACTGAGATATTTCACTCAGCATAATGTCCTCCAAGGGTCACCGATGTTGTATAATATTTTATTAGTTCTTTTTTCAGTGCTTCATAATATTCCAATCATGAGACTATACTATAGCTTCTCCATTTATTCATTCTTTGATGGGCACTTGGGTTGATTCTATCTCTTTGCTATTGTGAACAACTCAGCAATAAACATACATCTGTTTGGGTGGTAGCTCTGGTTTCTTTAGGATATATTTCCAGTAGTGGAATTACTGGGTCAAATGGTATTTCTAGCTTTAACTTTTTGGGAAAGTGCCATACTGCCTTCCATAGTGACTGCACCAGTTTATACTCTCACCAACAGTGAATAAATGTTCCAATTCTTCTGCAACCTCACCAGCATTTATTGTTTGCTGCTCTGTTAAACTTTGCTACTGTTACTGGGGGAGACGATATTTCATAGTTGTTTTGATTTGAATGTCTCTTAGAGCTAGGGCTTTTGAACATTTCTTCAGGTGTTTGTTCACTATCTGAATGTCTTCTTTGGTGAAGTGTCTGTTCATTTCCTGTGCCCATTATGTAATTGGGTTGTTTACCTTTATCTTGTCGAGGTGCTAGAGTATTCTGTAAATTTTTTATATAAGTGTCTTATAAGACATGTCATGACCAAAAAATATTTTCCCAGTCTGTAGCATTCCTTTTTTTTTACCCTTTTGGAGAAGTTTCTTGGTATGGATAGGGATTTGATTCCCAGAAGGTCCCATTCATCTACTTTATTCCTGGTTGTAGGTTTTTCAACATTTTGGCAGATTGTCACATTGAAGATTAGGGCTTCTAGAGTTCTTCCAAGCTTTTCTCTGGTAAAGTTTATAGTCTCTGGTTTTATTCCAAGGTCTTTGATCCACTTTGAGGGTGGTTGGTCTGTGTGTGTGTGTGTGTGTGTGTGTGGTGTGGATGAGTCTTGCTTGAGTTTTCTACAGATAGTTTTCCAATTTTGCCAACATTATTTTAATAAAGGCGCTTTCATTTTTGCACTTACCTGATTTCATCTCCTCCTCAAAATCAGTTGACCATAAGTAGATGAGCTGATTTCTGGGTTCTCAATTCTATTCCATTAATCTATGTGTCTCTCACTGTACCAGTACCACTCTTTCTTGACCACCACAGCTGTAAATAGTAGGTGTTGAGATCAGTGAGTGAGATTCATTGTTTCTCTTTAATAGCTATTGCTTATTTGATATCTCTTTCAATTCCAGATGAAATTGGAAATTGTCTTTTCCATCTTGTTAAAGATTAAAATTAATATTTGTATTGGGATTGCTTTGAACTTGCAGATTGTCTTTGGTAAAATTATCATTATCTCAATATTGAGTCTTCTTATCTATGATCATGGTATATTTTTTCCATTTTTCCAGGCCTCTTTTTGTTTCTTATAGTGATGTTTTGTAATTTTCTTTGAATAGGTATTTTTTTGTTTCAGGTTAGGTTTACTTCTAAGTATTTAAACTTGTGGTTAGATATGGTGATGTGAATTGTTTCTCTTGGCTCCATTTCTGTATTATCTTTGTCATTGTACAGAAATCCAATGAATTTTTTATGTTGATCTTATATATTGCCACTTTACTCAATTGGACCACAATGTCCAGTTATTTTCTCACTGAGTCTTGAGGGATTTCTACATATATTATCAAATTATCTGCTTATAGAGATAATTTTACCTCCTCTTTGCCAATTTGGATACTTCTTATTTCCTACTCTTGTCTTACTGCTATTGCTAAGTCTTCTAGTACGATAGTGAATAAGAGATGGGATAGTGGGCATCCTTACCCAGTTCCTGTTCTCAAAGGGAATTCCTTTAATCTCTCTCCATTCAGAACAGTGTTTACTCTTGGTTTGTGTATATACCTTTAATTATGTTGAGGAAATTCCCTCTAATCCTAATTTGTTGAGTGTTTTAATTGGAAAGTGGTACTGGAATTTGCCAAAGGCCTTTTCTGTATCAATTGATAAGATAATGTGTTTCTTGCTCTTTGCTTTTTAAAGTGATGATTGACACTGTTTTTCTTAGGTGGAATCATACATGCATGCCTGTTATTAATCTCATTTGGTCATGGTTACTTTTCTTTTAAATATACTACTGGAGTGTACTAACCAGGAATTAATCCAGGATTTTTGTTTTTATGTTCATGAGAGATATTGTTCAATAGTTTTATATTTGGTAGTGTCTGTACCTTTATCAAGGTACCTGTACCTTGGTATCAAGGATATATTTTCTTCCTAGAATGAGTCTTGGAGAATTTCATCTTTATTTACTTTCTCAAATACTTGAAATAGAATTGTGGACAGTTCTCTGAATGTTTGCTAAAATTCACTGGTAAAATCATCTTGTCCAGGGATTTAATTTTTTTGAAGTTGTTTTATTACATGTTCATTTTCTAATTTTGTAATGCATCTGTCTGTTCAAACGTTTTAACTTGATCTGTGTCCGTTTAAGTAGGCTGTGAGTTTCTAAGTATTTGTCCATTTCTTCTAGGTTTTCATTCTTGTTTGTACATAGGTTTTCATAATATTCCACTGTTAACTTTTTTCTTTTTTTAAAACTTGGTTCTATGTGGCATTGCTCCCTTCATCCTTTATTCAGATTGTGTCTTTCTTCCATTTCCTTTATTAGTTTTGCTAATGGTTTGTCCATTTTATTTGCCTTTTTGAAGAAACAACTCCTAGTCTTGTTGGTGGCTTTAATTGTTCTTCTGGTTTCTATTTCATTCCTAAGTTTTATGATTTCAGTATTTTTAGAGTGTGCTGGGTTTTCTTGCGGTTTTTTTTTTTCCCTTTCAATTTGTTGGAGATGTTGGGTTAAAAAAAAATCAATTATCACTTTTTCTTCCCTTTTGACATGTTTGCTTATTTCTATAAATTGATTTCCAATGACTGTTTTGCTTATTTCCTAGAGGTTTTGATTAGTTGTTTTTTCATTATCATTTGTATCAAGAGACTTTTTAATTTCATTTATTTCTTCTATTACTCAATCATATTAAATCAAGGTGTTGTTCAGCTTCCGTATGCATGTTATTTTTTGAATTTTTTTTCTCCTTTATCCTCTTACTATTTTCTCAATTTGTAGTATTGTGGTCTGAGAAGATATTTTATATTACTTTTATTTTTTTAAAAATTTATTGATGCTTAGCTTATGACCTATAATGTGATCTCTTCTGAAGAATCTTCCATGCACAGTTGAGAAGATAGTCTATGCTTTTTGGGGGGGGTGCATTAGCCTATATTTATCTATGAGATAGAGTTGGTTTATTGTGTGGCTTAATTCTTCAACCTCTGTTTTAAGTTTCTTTCTGATTGTTTTATCTTTTCTTGAGAGTGTGTATTGAAGTCTCCAACTACTACTATGTTGTTGTATATTCCTTTTTTCAGTCTGTTTAACATTACTTTTTATATTTTGCAGCTAGCTCCTTTGAATCTTCTTTCATACATAGATATTTATTATGATTATGTCCTCTTGTTATATTGACATTTTAAGCCTTATATTGTGACCTTCCTTGTCCCTGGTGATGGTTTTTGTACTGTAATCTATATTATCAGAGATTAATAATACTACTTCTGCTTTATTTTTCTGGTTGTCATTTGCTGAGTATATCTTTTCACCCTTTTATTTTCAGTCTTTATCTTCAGTTTTCAGGTGCGCCTCTTATAGATGGCACAATTATGGGTTTTAATTTTTATTCCAATTTGATACTTTTTTCTTTTCAATGGTGAATTTAAACAATTGATATTAAGTGTAATTATTGAGAGGCAGGATTTTATTGCTATAATTTTGTTGAGTTCTTTTTGGTGTTGTTGCTGGTTACCTTTGTCCATCCTACTTTCTGTGACATCACTGTAAGAAGTACATTTCTCAGTGTTTCCTGCAATGCTGGTTTTCTTTTACAAAATCCGTTAGGTTCTGCTTTTCTGAGAATATCTTCATATCTCTGTCGTATTTGATTGCTATTTGCTATCTACAGTTTTCTTGGTTTAAAGCTGTTATTGATAAGTGTTTAACATTTGCATTCCATTCTCTTCTTGCACATATGGTTTCTGCCAAGAAATCAGAAATTAATTTTATTTGCTGCCCCTAAAAGGTTACTCTTTATTTCTCCCTTGCTGTTTTTATAGTTCTCTCCTTGTCTTTGGTTCTCATAAATTTGACTCAGATATGATTAGTGTTTTTCTTTTGAGGTCTCTTCTATATGAAGTTTGATCAGCTTCTTGAATATATATTATCTCATTTTCATTATGCCTGGAAAGTTTTCTTCTAGTAATTCTTCCACAACTTTCTCAGTGGCTCTACATGCTTCTTCCTGTTCTGGGAATCTGATTATTATTGTTGTTCTGTGTCATTGAGTTGCTTGTGACTCTAGTGAGCCTACGTACAACAGCCCTAAATCCTGCTCTATCCGGTGCCAATTGTATTGTCTATGTATTGACACACCTACCCCTTGTCACTGAATCAGTCGATCTCATATAAGACCTTTCTATCTTGTGTTGTCCTTCCACACTCCCAAGAATAACATCCCTCTCTAAGTACTGGTCCCTCCTTGCAACATGTCCAAAGAATGTCAGATGAAACTTTAGAATCCTTGCTTCCAAGGAGCAGCCTGGTTTCACTCTCTCTAGGATAAGCCTGTTTGTTTTCCTTGCTTTCCATGGTATATTCAATACTCTTTTCCAGCACCACAGCTCAAAGACATCAATTT
>NW_006399784.1:4153828-4155519 GCF_000299155.1 Elephantulus edwardii | reverse complement strand
ATCTTCCGAAAATGTGTTAATACTATGTTTTGATCACTTTTTGGTGGTCATATCTTGTTTTGGTTTTGTGTAGAGTATGAGGTAATCAGTCTTCTTCTTCTGTGTCATTTCTATGGTAGTTTTTCATGTCTGAAGCCTTAGCAGGCCTTTGGTCTTATAACCTTGGCTCAGGAACTTATTGTTCCAGAAGAGGTGGGGGCAACTATCTTGTCTGAGTTTCTCTGGGATCCATTAACTAAAGAGAAGACTTATTTCAGCTGGAGAGAGATATGGCCTCTAAATTAACAGCCTTCTTTTCCAGACAACTACTGCAGCTAGGCAGATCCAAAGGATCTGCTGCTCAATGGATCTCAAGCTCTGGAAGAGAGAAGGAAATGTCTTCTTCTGTGATTTGGAGCTTCTGGCATAGTTCTGAGGGTCACAGTGTGCCATTCATTCTCCAGGAGGCACATCCTATAGCCAAGATGCCAAGGCACTGGGGCCAGGGCCTCCAGGGGGTGGGACCCAGGACTAATGTTCTGGAAAGGAAAGAAGTCTGGACCACACTATGAAATGTTACCTACCTAATCAACTGAAAAAGATTCACATCTGTGATCTTGATCAATTCTAAATACTCACTATTTAAGTAACTGTTGTAAAACAAATGCTTTCCTCCTCCTGACTTTTGATTTTCATAATGTAAGGAGGCTTTTGGGGGAGATTTTCTTTCTAAAATTAATGACTTCTTAGAGTATAAAAGTAAATCCTAAAGATCAACTATACTATGTACAGATAGAATTTGGCCCTTAAGATAGAGCTTGCCTAAGTCCTGCTTTCAAAAAGCTGACGGCAAAATTATCCTGTGCAAAATATTTTTGGTTGGTAATTTCCTCATCTAGTGCAGAGTATTATTCTGTACCTTAGGGTAAAACTGACAGATCATCATCAATCCTGTTTCTGCTTCTCAAAGCAAATTGAAAACATAAAATTTGGTGGGCATGAATTAAATTAATGGGAGTGAAAACACCCAGTCCCCTTTTATACTGTGAGATGCAAGCATAAAGTTAACAATTATTACCAGAATCTGCTCTGGGGCCCTTTTATCATGGTTTGATTTATTTCATCTACTTTTTTTCTAATAGCACAGACATAGCCAGCCTACAGGGCACCAGACACTTAAAGGTAGTTCTAGCCAAAATATACACTGTTAGAAAGAAGGATGACTTCTCTGAAAGCTTTCTGTGCATTATAGCCTATTACTGAAGATGGGGACAGGGAGAAGGAAGGAAAAAGATGTATCTCAAAGAAAGGTGCACAAAATAAACTAGCCATATGTAAGAATATTTTGTGTTATACTGCATTGTGTTGGTCAGTGCTAAACTTCTGTAAATCTCCAAGGAATTACCTCAACTTCCCAACTTGTGGTGTAGTGCAGTGAAAGCTTCATAAATTTGTACAGATACAATTTGAGACTACCTTTACTGTGTTTGCACCAACATTTTCTTGTAATTTTGTATTGTTGAGTTGGAAGCACCCTAGAGCTGACCATCCAGCCAGTTTTCAGAGACAATAAATCCCATGAGGAGAAATTGCCCATCTTTTTTCTGTAATTAGCTGGTGGATTCAAACGGCATACCTTTGCATTGGCAGTGAATATCATTATAGCTAAACTAGCAGGCTAAAGTTAATTTCCATTATTTATATCCTTTTAA
>NW_006399784.1:4151824-4152958 GCF_000299155.1 Elephantulus edwardii | reverse complement strand
TTTTGTACATAGGACCACTATGAGTCATAGGTGACTCTAAAGCACATAGAAACAACAACAACAACAACACAGTGTTAATTTAAAGTTGACATTTTTGCAATTTTCTTAGCCCTCTCTAGTTTCCAGCTTTCTTAACTGTAGATACATGGTCTTGCAAATAATTGACAACTGTGGGGAGAGGTTAATTGAGAAAGTGCTTTCCATGCTGAGTGGCAAGAGTTGAAGGAGACTGAAGCAGGACTGTTGAGAGAAAAATCAGAGTCAGACCCTGGTGGTCAGAAACTGATGATGGTGGAGGAAAGATAAAGGAATTGCTATGGAGAAACTGTTGCAAGGTATAACCAGGGGAGGTCTGAGAGAAAGACTACAGTTAAAGGACCTGATTTACAAATTTTGTCTGTTGCTTGGTTTGATACTTTCTTTCTTTTTTTTTAAATTTTGTTCTAAAACATTGTATTGGAAAGGAATAATGTCTTTAATAGATTTATCTGTAGACTGCACGTTGCCAAGGAAGGAATGAGTGATCTAGAAGATATATCAATAGATATTTACCAGACTGAAAGATACTATGATGTGAAACTTGGAGCAATAGATGCAATTCATATACTTAATGTTAATAAATATATCAATGGTCCTTCTAAAACTTGGCATCAATTTTTTTTCATTTTCTTCTCCTGTTAGGATTCACTTTCTTTTTTTAAAATTATTATTAAATTTTATTAGTTTTAATGAACATTTACAGAGATTTTGGGTTTTCATTCATTCATTGTTGCACTGTTTTCTCTACCCTCCTCCCCAGTTCGTTCTTCCTCCACCACCCCCTCCCCGAATGTCTGTTTTAATTATCCATATGCCACAGTGCTTGTCGAAGCCAGTTCTGATTGATCTCCTTTGTCAGTGTGTCCTTTGCCATTCCCTATCTCTCCTCCCTGAGAGTGACTTCACCCTGATTCATAAGGAAAAGGGGATGACGTATTCTCTTAGCTACTTCCTGCTGAAAAGGGAAGCAGTAGCTTTCAGGGTGAAGATCTTCTCTCACTACTCTAAAGGGCCCCTTTGGCAGTAGGAAACACATAGACTACTATGGAGACTGATTTTGTAATTTAGATGCACTGTTATCAATTGTGCTTAGCC
>NW_006399784.1:4149142-4150254 GCF_000299155.1 Elephantulus edwardii | reverse complement strand
AAATTTGGGCCCTCATAAAATTAGGCTAACTTCATTTGCCAGAGCTTCACACCAGACTAATTAATTCTATCTTCATAGAAGGCAATTATTGATTTTCACAGCAGAAAGAATCAATTCCTTAAGTAAAGAAAATTCTACTTAGTTTGATTTGAAAATCAGTACTTTAAAACAAATAATTTGTAAAACCATTTGTGTTAAGACAGTGGAAAATATCAGATAATCATATTTGTGGGAAGTATTTTACATTGTAAATTAAACTGGTGAGTTAAGGTAACATGTTTGTATCTATCATTTATCTCTTCCTTCCCCTTTTCACTTCAATTGTCCTTACAATTGTTTTTCTGAAAGATAATTACTTGGCAAGTCTTTCTCCAAGTTTATCTCCTGAAACATTTTCTGTGATTCTCTAAAGTCCTTCATTTTAAACTGATTTCCTTTTTGGTAGTTCTTTTAATTTTGTTGTCTACTCAACACTTGCTAAATTTTATTCCAATATTTTGAGTCAAAGAGTTTTGGTGGCATAGTAGATTGTGTTGAGCTGAAAGTTATTAGTTTCTCTACTGAAGAAAGATGAAATTTGTCTCTTCCTATTATAATTTATGGCCCAATAAATAAGATGAAGGGGTCCATAGTAAAAATTCAGGTCAACAACATTTTTTTAAATGATTTAAGGCAAATTTAGATTCCAATCCTACTCTTATTTATTTTCTGATTTTGTACAATTATTTGGTCCTTGTTAAATGCTATAAAATCTTAGTTGGTATTATTCCAGACTTATTTTGCCTTTTCATGTCAAATGTTCTCTGCTCCTCTTTCTATAGCTGATCTTTTTTAGTGTACTTTAAAAGTCTGAGACTATTTGAGAAAAAGCTTTGAATTCAAGTTTGAAAATCTTTCTCCCCCTCTGCGTTCAGTTGTGGTTGGTTCTGATTAATAACTAGTGGATATACAATAGAAAGAAACTGTTTAATAATGCTCCATAGTCATAAATTGTGCTCCAATTAAGCTCATTATTACAGTCAATCTAACTACTGAGGGCCTTCTTTTCCTTACTAACTCTCTAATTTCGAAGCACGATGTCATTCACCATAGACTTGCTCATTTAAAAAAAA
>NW_006399784.1:4148267-4148905 GCF_000299155.1 Elephantulus edwardii | reverse complement strand
ATATTTTAATTTATTTAGTTTTCATTTCAATGAACATCTACAGAGATTTTGGAATTCCATTCACTCATTGTTGCACCCTTCTCCCCACACACCCCACCTCACCCCTTACCCGCCCCCCATGATCAAAGTATGTGGAATGAAATCTGAGTAATGTCACTTTAAATGGCAACTCTGGACATGTTCTTTTCCCAGTTTTATTTTATAGTGGTTTGTTTACAAAGTTTATATATGTGCACTGTGTTTTACACGATTCTTCATTTATATTGTGTTTCATGTAATCATTCCATTCATTTCTAGGTTTATAAAATTAATCACCATTAGAGCTTGCCCGTCATTACTCTCTTTTCAACCTGGATTCTTCCCATTTCCTTCACCTCCTTGCTCTTCCCACCAAACTGTGCAATCCTGTGGTTTTGCCCCTAACCTATCCTCACCCCTCTGCTTCTATCCCTTACCTGTGTGAGTCACATTACATGTTTTACTAGTTATCCTTCTATTTTCACAGTAATGGTCTTCTACAGTGTTTGTCCTTATGAAACCGAATTAGTACACTCAGCATACTGTTTTCCAGTCTCTCTCAAGTAATGCAGTATTTTTCAAAATCTTTACTCCTGAGTCCCAAATAGCATTCCATTGTG
>NW_006399784.1:4143912-4146569 GCF_000299155.1 Elephantulus edwardii | reverse complement strand
GTGAGAATTTTTGTTTTCTTGATATTGAACCTCAATCCATATTGAAGACTGCAGTTCCTGACCTTCCACAGCAATCACTTCATGTCCTCCTTAGTTTCAACAAGCAGGGTTGTGTCATCTGCATAATGCAGATTGTTGATGACTCTTCCTCTAATCCTGATGCCACGTTCTCCTCATAGAGCCCAGCCTCCTGAATATTCCGCTCTGCATAAAGGTTGAAAAAGTATGGAGACAGGATGCACCCTAGTGCACACCTTTCCCAATTTTGAATCATGCAGTGTTACCTTGCTCTGTTCTGACGACTGCCTCCTGGTCCAAGGATAGGTTTTACATTAGCACAATCAAGTGTTCTGGTATTCCCATTCTACTCAGAGTTAGACACAGTTTGTTATGATTCACACAGTCAAATGCCTTTGCATAATCAATGAAATAAGATAGACATTCTTCTGGTGCTCCTTGCTTTCAGCCAAGAGCCGTCTAACATTAGCTCCAATATCCTTAGTACCATGACCCCATCTAAACCCAGCTTGTACTTCTGATTGTTCTCTGTTGATAGGCTGTTCCAGTCATTTTTGGATAATCTTCAGCAGAATCTTACTTGCATGTGATAGTAATGATATTGTTCGATACTTTCCACACTCTGTGGTATCCCTTTTCATTGGAATGGGAACAAATATAGAACTCCTCAGTGTGTTGGCCAAGTGATTGTTCTCCAGTGCTGCATAAAATAAAGTTAAGAAAAGTGGAAATTAGGCTTGGATTCTTTCTCCATAACCATTTTATATGTATGTGGAGCAAATTATTAAAAAAGCTAGATTCTGTGAAGACGAATGTGGAATCAAGATTTAGGCCACAAATTTTTCCATCACTTACTATTGTTACCAAAATTACTAAGAATTACTGAAGAGGGATTGATGTCTTTAAGCTCTGGTATTGTGTAAGATTACCCAGTGATCTTCAAAAGAGCAAATATGTTTTGAAGAAGATGGAGTCAGAATTCTCATTGGAGACAAGTGTGATAAAACTTTGTAACATGCTTTGGGCATGTTTCTAGAAACAGCTATTATTGGAGAGGGACATCATGCCTGCAAAAGTAGAAAGTTAGCAAAAGAAAGGAAGACCTTCAATCAAATGGATTGACATAGTGACTAAACCAATGGTTTCAAGTTATGTCAAAGATATCAGGATGGCTCATGATAAATAAGACATTATTGAAATCTGTTGTTCATAGGGTTGTTATGCACTGTACTCAACTTGGCAGCATCTAACAACACCAACAATGTCACCAACATCATACTTCAAATGCCTTTCAATTCACTGAATCTTTTATTCATTGTCCAAATATCACATGTTTGATGCAATTGAAAAGATGGCTTTAGTCTGGCACACTCTACTCTTTAAAATGATGTGTTTGTTCTTTAGCATTTTAAAGAGGCACTTAGGAAAAGACTTGCCCAATGAAATACACAGCTTGTTTTCTTGACTCCTACTTCTGATGATTTTTATTGTTGAGCCAAGGAAGATTAAATTTCAATCTTTTCTGTTAATGGTGATATTCTTTGTTGAGCTGATTATGAAGATTTTTGGTTTCTTTCTGTTTGTGGTCTAATTCTGACAGAAAGTTCGCATTTTTAAAAAACTAAAATTTTAATTTAACAAATATTTACAAAGAAATTAAGATTTGCATTTCTTTTTTTCATTCATTATTATTGCACATTTTACCTCCCCTCCACACATTCACTTTTTAAAAAAATGTTCATTCATTGTTGCACACTGACTTACCCTCCACTCCTTTCATTATACGTAAGAAAAAAGCTCAGAATATGAGGTACATTATTGCCTTAAATTTTAGTCTTTAGTCCTGTTCATTAAGTGTTTTTATATTCTCACTTTCATGAGCAAATTTGCATTGTATTTATAACGATTTATTCATTGCAAATACCTTTTATTAAACACACAAAATTTACTTTACACATGTATCTCATCTGATGTGATGTAGAGGTATCAGCTTGACTGCATTGAGGGAAATGAAAAGTCATTGGAGAAGCCCAATATTGGCAGTCAAAATTAGGTCAAGGGCTGACTGTATGTCAGATAATCAATCACTCATATTCAAGTTTAAATTGAGGCTGAAATGCATTTAAAATAATTCCACAGAAACCAAAATATGATATTGAATCTATTCTATCTGAATTTCATGATCATCTTAAACCATAAGTGTGAGACGTTGAGTTTTTAGATGATATCAAAGATATCATGCATGAAGGAAACAAAAGGTCATTACAAAACAGAGGAGAAATAAGAAATTGAAATGGATGCTGGAAGAGACTAAAGATTACACTGCAGTGTCAAGAAGCCAAACAAAAGGGGGAAAATGTCAACATGGAAGAGCTGAACAAATGATTTCAAATAATAATTTGGCAGAACAAAACAAAGCATTATAATGAAATGCGCAAAGAGCTGGAATTGGAGAATAGAAAGGGAAGAACTTGCTGTGTATTGCTCAAGCTGAAAAAATTGAAAAACAAATTTAAGCCTTGTCACAATATTTAAAATGCTGTGGGTAATATAGTGTATGACTCAGAAAGTATCAGAAGATGGAGGGAATACAAAGAATTACTGTATCAGAAAGAATTGATTGACAGTGAAAAATTTCA
>NW_006399784.1:4132838-4135767 GCF_000299155.1 Elephantulus edwardii | reverse complement strand
GTTTTGGGCTCTTGTACATATGGTTGCTATGAGTCACAAATGACTTTATTTCACATAATCACAACAACAGCAGTTAGGTTCACTCCCTAGTATCTCATTTTATGATTTGCTATTGTAATGGTATTGTTTTCTTGGTTTCCTTCTCTGAGTTCTCTTTGTTACTATAGAAGACTCCTATCAATTTTTGGATATTGATCTTACATCCTACCACTCCATCAAATTGGCCTACCAGCTCTAACAGGTTTTTTTGGTTGTTGTTGAGTCTTTGCTGTTTTCTGTGTATTCTATTATATCATCTGCATATAGTGATAGCTTAACCATCTCTTTGCTGATCTAGATGCCTTTTATTTCCTTCTCTTGTGTTGCCCTAGCACAAACACTTTCAGTGCAATATTGAATAGAAGTGGTGACAGTGGGCGTCTTTGACTGGTCTCTGTTCACAAGGAAAATACTTTTAGTCTTCCTCCATTGAAAATGATGTTGGATTTTGGATTTGTATATATACTTTTCACTATGTTGAGAAAATTCTTTTCTATTCCATTCTTTCTGAGTGTCTTTATGAGGAAGTTGTGTTGGATTTTGTCAGCTGTATTTTCTACATCAATTGCTAAGATCATATGGTTCTTGGTATTTGCTTTGTTAATATAATAACTTACATTGATTGCTTTTTTATGTTGAATCATGATTGCATACTTGTTATGAATACCACTTGGTAATGATGCTTTTTTTTATTGGCTAGGATTGTGTTAAGGATTTTTGTATCTATATTCGTGAAATATATTGGTTTGCAGTTTTCTTCATAACATCTTTGGCTCGTTTGGGTATTAGGGTTATGCTTGTTTCGTAGAGTGACTTTGTAGATGTTCCTTCTTTTTCAATTTTTTGAAACAATTCAAGTAGAATAGGTGATAGATCCTTTCTGAATGTTTGATAGAATTTAGCTGTGAAGCCATCTGCTCCAGGACTTTTCTTACGTGGAAGTATTTTTATGACATTTTCTATTTCTTCTTTTGTGATGAGTCTGTTCAAGTGTTCTATATCTGTCCTTGTAAAACTGGGTAGGACATGAGTTACAAGGAATTTGTTTACTTCCTCTCTTTTTGTTGTTATGTGTCTTCAAGTTACTGGTTACTCATAGCAACCTTATGTACAATAGCTCTGAAACCTGCTCCATCTTGATCTAACCTTATCATCTTTGACATACCTACCCACATTAACCCAGTCATTGAGTAAATCCATCGAATTGAGATTTCTCTCCTCCTGTACTGTCGCTCCACCCTTCCAAGTATTATGTACCTCTCCAAGGAATGATCCCTCCTTGCAATGATCCCAAACTATGTCAGATGGAGTTTTAGAATTCTTGCCTCCAAGGAGTAACCTGAACAAGCAGAATGAACCTGTTTGTTCTCTTAGCAGTTCATGGTATATTCAACACTGTTCTCCAGTAACACAGCTCAAAGGATCAATTCTTCTTCTATTATCCTTAATCATTGTCAAGCTTTCTGATGAATATCATGTAATTGCTCTAGTTTTCAGAAGCTATGAGAATATAGCTTTTAATAGTATTCGGATACTATTTCATCTGGTTCTGGTTCTGTTGTAATGTCACCTCTATCATTTCTTAATCGAGTTACCTGTATCTTCTCTCTCTCTCCATTTTTTTTTGGTCAAGTTTACCAGAGTTTTGTGAATTTTATTGACTTTTTCCTAAAACCAGCTCCTGGTCTTATTGATGGTTTTAATTTTTTATTTTTTTCTGTTTTCTATCTCTTTGACTTCAGCTCTTGTCCCCATTTTTTTTAATTCTAGAGGCTGTAGGTTTAGGTTATTATTTTTCTATTTCATGAAAGTGTTGAGTTAGATCATTAATTTTTCTTCTTTCTTCTTTTTCTTATGTGTGTACCTGTGGGCAATAGATCTTAATGCTGTCTTATCTGGTGCCATTCTCATCAGCTCTGACACACTTGTTATTTCTGCTGCAGTCACTATATGAGTACTTCTCACTGATGATCACACCTTCCTTTGCTGCCTCTATCTTTTCATGTATTATGTATGTTTGCAAGGAATAACCTCCCCTAGTAACATACCCAAATAAGCGAGACTAACCTTCATCATCTTTGCCTCCAAGAAGTATTCTCATTGTATTTTATCCAATACACATCTGTTTTCTCTTTTCAAGATCATAGAATATTTAGTACTCTTCTCCAAAACAGATCTCAAAGTCATAAAGTCCTTTTCAGTCATCCATATTGATATTCTAGCTCTTAAAGACATAGCAAATAGTTTAAAAGTCCGTGACCTGAATCAGGCACCCCTTAGTCTTTAGACTCAGATCTTTTCAATAATTTGGCAAGCTCCCTAATAGAAGGCTTGTCTAATGTAATACACTTTCTGATGCCCTGACTGCTGGTATCAAGGGTGTTCATTGCACATTCAAATAAGATGGAGCTGTTCACAGTTTCAATCTTTCGTCCATTTATCATGATATTATCTTTCTTGCTTGCTTTCTTCCTTTTCTTCCTTTCTTTCCTTCTCTTCCTTCCTTCCCTTCTTTCCCCTCCTTCCTTCCTTTTTCTTTTTTCCTTTCTTTCTGAATTTTTATAATCTTGATGTTAAAATGAAATACCTACTGAAAGTTTTGATCTTCTGCCACAAGTACGGGCATAATTGTTTTGGTGTTTCTATTCTTGTCAATGTTAGCCTTAGTTTGTTATGACCTATACAGTCAGATGTCTTTGCATGGTCAACAAAACATAGATAGACATCCTTCTGGTGTTCTCTACTTTTATCCATCATCTATTTATCATAAACAATGATATACCTGGTGCCACAGAGTCTCTTCTAACCTAGCTTGAACAACTGGCACTTCTCTGTCAATATATTGTTCTAGCCATTTTTTGTTTGTTTTGGAATTGTTGGTTGTTGTTTT
>NW_006399784.1:4130502-4132738 GCF_000299155.1 Elephantulus edwardii | reverse complement strand
CGATCTCAGAGCACTTGATTGTGCACACACAGAACCTATACTTAGACCAGGAGGCTGTGTGTAAACACAGCAGGGGAGCACTCCATGGCATGGAATTGGGAAGGGAATTGTATGCTATCTCCATAGCTGTTGAATCTGTATGCTGAGCAGATTATCCAAGAAGCTGGACTCTACGAAGACAAATGTGACATCAGGTTTGAAGGGAGATCATCAATAATCTGTATTATGCAGATGACACAAGTTTGCTTAATGAAAGTGAGAAGTGCGTGAAGTACTTGTTGCAGAAGATCAAGGAATGCAGCTTTCAATATGACTTACATCTCAGTGTCAGGAAAACAAAGACTGATAGGCAGTATCATGATAGATAGAAAGGAGATTGAAAATCTCTTAATTTCGTCAACAGCTTCATCTTGCTTCGATCCATGATTAATATCCTTATTACTAGCAGTCATGAAATAAGGAGACACACTACACTTGGAAAAGCTGTAGTTAGGGACCTTTTCAAATTATTGAGGAGTAATGATGTGAGTTTGAGGACTAAGGTGCATCTGATTCAGGCCGTAGTCTTTCTGATTACTAGCTATTCATCTGAGAGCTGGATAAAGAATGCAGGTGACAGAAAAGGAATTGGCACCTTTGAGCTGTGGTATTGGAGAAGAACACTGAACTTCCCATCGACAACCAAGAGAATGAATAGTCTTGGAGTAAGTACAGCTGGAGTGTTCTTTGGACGCAAGAATATTGAAGTTTCACCTCACGTACTTTTGACATGTTTTTAGGAGATGCTATTCCTTGGAGAAGGCATGTTTCTGGGTAGGGTGGAGGGCTGGTGAAGGAGAGGAAGACCCTAACCTAGATCAATTGTTATGGTGACTGCTGCAATGGACTCTTGTGTATCAGGAAGTTTGAGGATGGCACAGGATAGAAGAGGATTTAGATATTTAGTTCATAGGATCACTATCAGTCATGCTCAACTCAAATGGCACCTAACAATAACAACAACAAATCTACCTCAAGCCCTGATAATGCATTCTTCATTATATTATCTAATTCACTAGATCATTATATTAACTAGACATATAGACTTAGAAGAATGGGCAATCTCTTTCCATGTGATTAACTGCCTCTGAAAACCCACTGGAGGATCAACTAAACAACAAGCAAACAGATGGATTTTAAACCATATAGAATCCATTTTTTCTATTTGAATTACTGCTTCTTTGTGTACATAGTGAAGAATAATTTTTTCAGTCTTTTATGTCAAAACATGTTTTGCCACATAATGATGTTTCTTTCTTTTACCATCATGTCTTCTTTCTTTTAATATCTCTTCCTTCATTAGCCTGAATAACTAAGAGTATGTTCAAAGCAGTTTCTTTTATTCTCCCACAAACACATTAATTAAAACAAGAAAATAAAAGTATCTCACAGCAAATCTATCAATGTAATGATAATAAACCTACACTCTACTGATTTTCTTATTGAGCCTCACTGTGCACATTTACTGTGTGTGTACTCTAACTGCAGCTAAATACTAAATCCCTTGTATAGTGCTTGATTGATTCTCCATGAACTGTTCTTACAAAAGTAATCAGTTCACCATTTTTAAGTTAAAATGTATTGAGAGTTTTCATTGTTAGGTATAATACAAATATTGAACATGATTTAAATCACATACTGTTGTTATATTCTATCAAGCCAGTCTAACTCATACCAACCCTGTAATAGAATTTTTTAATTTTTACATTTTATACTGGTTTATTTACAAAGTTTGAATACAGTGGTTTTAACATGCAGTCATTCCCATTTCCTTCACACACACATCCATCAAATTGTTGTTGTTCTTATTGTTATGTGCTGTTTAGTAGCCTACAACCCAAAGTGACTCTACATACGCAGTTCTGAACCCTTCCCTGTCCTAAGCCATTCTCACTAATTCCAACACAACAACTCCCATTTCTCCATACACTGTATCAGTCCATTTTATCTGGGATCTTTCTCTCCTGTGGTGGCCATTCTTCCTTCAAAGCATGCTGTTGATCTCCAAAGACCAGTCTCTCTTGGCCACGTGCCCAAAATAATGGAGCTTCAAAATCCTAGCCTGCAAAAGAGACTTGGTTTCACCCTCTTCTAGACAGACCTATTTGTTTCTTGGCAGTTCACTGTATTTTCAAGACTCTTCTCCAGCATCACAATTCGAAGGCTTCCTTAGTCATTGTCTCATTCTCTGGAGCAA
>NW_006399784.1:4128067-4130177 GCF_000299155.1 Elephantulus edwardii | reverse complement strand
TTTCCTTATTTACATATTTTTCTTGAACCCATAGTTTATCTTCCAGAAAACATTTCTTAATAAAAATGAATTTAAACATAAAAAAAAATGTTGAATGTGGAGCCGAGCCAGCTGTAATTGTTATTAACCTCAATCTCTTCTCCATCTATCTTGGTGTTGTCAGTTTGCTCAGTGGTGAAAATCTTTGTCTTCTTGATATTAAGCTTGAATACATATTGAATACTACAGTTCTTGACCTTCTGCAGCAAGTGCTTCATCAAACTGTAAAACCATGCGATTAATCCTGCCTCTGCTCCCATCCTCACCCATCTGCTGCCACCCTTTCCCTCCCTTGGAGCCTCCTCATGCTAATTTTACAATAAAGGTCTTTTACAGTATTTCTCCCTGTGTGATTGAGTTAATTCACTCAGCATTATGCTTTCCAGTCCTTCCCAAGTTAGATAGTAATTTACAAAATCATTGCTCCTAAGTGCTGCATAATATTATATTGTGTAAATGTACCATAATTTCTCAATCCATTTGATTGTGGTTGGACATCGGTGCTGTTTCCTTGTTCTCGTGATGGTGAATACTGCTGCTATGAAGTTTGGTGTACAAATTTCCATTTGCGCCTCATTTCTCATTCTGTTAGAATATGTCCAAAACAATGAAATAGGACTATGGAATTTCTATGTTCAGATTTTTGAGGAAGCTTCAAACTGTCTTTCAGTGTGGTTGTACCATTTTACAATCCCACTAACAGTGTAGAAGAGTTCCTATCTCGCCACTTCCTATCCAACCTTTATTACCTGATCTCCTGTTCAACTTTGTCACTGCTATAGGAGAGAGATGGTATCTCATTGTGGTTTTCTCTGCATCTTTCTAATGGCCAGTGATTTTGAGCATTTCATCATGTGTCTGTTGGCTATTCAAATATCTTCATCTGTGAAAATTCTATGTTTTTTGCCTATTTTGTAATTGGGTTATCAGTCATTTTCATGAGGAGGCCGAGAAGTATTGCAGAAACTTGTGTTATGGGACTTTGTATGAGCTGGTATTGCCAAATATTTGTTCCCAATCGGTAGATTTTTCCTTCACACTGTTGGAAAAACTGTTTTGATGCACACAGGGATTTGATCTTTAGGAAGTCCCATCCATCAATTTTATCCTCTCCAGATTGAGCATTTCTGGCTATATTTGGCAGTCTCTTTATACTGTAGACTAATCCTTCTAGCCCTGACCCCAGGTTTTCTCTTATGAACTTTATGGCTTTGGGCCTTCCTCCCAGTTCTCTTATCTGCCTGGAGTTATTTTTTGTGTATAGAGTGAGATGTGGATCTTGTTCAGCTTCCTGCAGGTAGCAGTCTAGTTTTGCCAGCACAATTTGTTGAATAGGTTACCATTTTCCCCACTTGATAAATTTTATTTCCTTGTCAAATATCAATTGACTGTACATAGCTATGTCTACTTCTGGGTTCTCAATTCTGTTCCATTGGTCTAAGTGCCTGTCATTGGACCAGTACCGTACTATTTTGGTTACTACCGTTATGTAGCAGGTTTTGAGGTCAAGTAGTGCTATACCTCCCACCACATTTTGGTTACTTAGAATTGTTTTGTTCATTCAGAGTCCCTTGGTTCTCCAAATATACTTGACAACTTCCCTTTGATATTCTTGAAAAATGAATTAAGTATCTATATTGTGATTCCTTTGAACATGTAGCTTGCTTTTGGTAGGATTGTCATTTTCACCAGATGGAATTCTTCCTATCTATGAACAGGGCACATTCTTCCATTACTTTAAGTCTTTTATTGTGTCTTGCAGAAGTTTTCTTTATATAAGTATTTTGTGCCTCTGGTAAGGTTCTAATGTAATATTCAGGGTCTCATCTGACAACCATCTTGGTCTTTTCTTCCTCTTCAACCGTTGTAAGGATCTTTTGCATTCTTCATGGATGATATTCTTGATATCCTCCCACAGCTCATTTGATCTATGCTCATTGATGCTCAGTGCCTCAAACCTGTTCCTGAGGTGGTTTTGAATTTCTAGTGGGATAGACTTAAGGTCAAATTTTTATTGCCCTGGATTTGATTTAATTTTTTTTCAACTTCAACTTGAAGTATATGAGTAGTT
>NW_006399784.1:4115799-4121327 GCF_000299155.1 Elephantulus edwardii | reverse complement strand
TTGTCTTCTAAATATCCTGGCATAGACTGCTGAGCACATCCAGAGCTGCATTCCTTAGTTGAAACATATTAATTAGTCCTGATTCCTGGGACCTTCTATTTTGCCAGTGCCTTCAGAGCAGCTTGAATGTCTTCCTTCATTACCATTGACTCTTGTTCATATGGTACTTCATAAAACTTTTCAGTACAAATTACTTCTTTTTGGTACAGTGACTGTATGTATTTCTTCCATTTTCTTTTGATGATTCTCAGAGCATTCATTTACCCATATTATCTCTCAGCTATGCAGCTTGTGGCTTGAATTTGTTTCTCAGATCTTTAAACTTTAGAAACGCTGAGAGAATTCTTCCTTTTGTATTCTTCAACTTCAGCTCTTTTCATATTCCATTATAATAAATTCTCAAATTTCCTTTAGAAATCTGTTCAGCGTTTTTATTTTGACATTTCTTGATTTTGTTTTGGCTTTTCAATACTTTAATGAAAATTTCACGGTCTCTTTTGACATATGGTTTGGGATTTTCTCCCTCTACTGTCTTTGTAATTGCCTTTTGCTCTCTTCATGGATGATATCTTTGATGTTGTCCCATAACTGAACTTTTCTAATTATAAAACAAACACATTACCATTGAATTATCTTAGTTATTAGATTTTCTAGATCATCCATCACTATTGACTGGCATATTATTAATTCCATTTTCTTAGTTTTGACTCTGCAGTGTAAATTTTTAATTTTCTACTTAATTTCTTGCATTTTTTACTGTTTCAATTGCTGAATTTTCTTTGTCCTTCTTTCTACCAATATAGGTGTTATTCAAGAGACCACCCCTTGACTAACTCTTTTCTCTACTTTACTTTTCTCTACTATATATTTTCAACTATCATCTCTACTATGATAACTTCTAATTTTATAAAATCTGCCCTGTCCTTCCTCTTGAGATCTGAACCTCTATTTCCAGTTGACTTTTTATAATGCCTTACTTACTATAAAGGCTGAAAATACTAACTTCACTTCCAAAAAGAAAAGTAAGCTTAACTGTTATCACCATGATGTTATCTAAAACACTATTTTACTCATCCTTATGGTTGCCAGTTGTGTTTTTCCAGCAACAAAACAAAGAGTAATTAGACAAGAACGTGATCAATTTACTGCAACTATTTTGTCATTTACATTACCTCTTTGAAATCAAATCATGATTTAATGAAAATACTAATTTCTCTCTTCTTGAATTCATTTTTTTAAAAGTTAGCTATTTGTTTTATCCAAAGTCATTTGTGTTGGTTACTGATTTATGTTAACCACAGAATCTTGACAAGATTGAGGACTTAAAATAGAAAATGGACTGGAGGAGATAGGTAATTAGTTTGGAACATGTTAAAGGCTTCTTTAATTTTATAGGGTAAAAGACATTAAACTTACTTGTAATATGTGCATGAAATGCATTCAGTTACAAAAACAGCTGATATATGTTTTCTGTATCATTTCCTTTGTACTTGCTAGTATGTTGAGCAAAGTAGGATTTAATTATTATTTGCAATTCTGGAAGTTTATTTAAATTTAAATAATCTGCTTTCCTCAAGCTTCAAGATACAAGAAATTGAGGGAGTGAAAAAACAAAAACACAGTGCATTCTTTCTGGGGATTTGTGCAAAATAACTAAGAGAAACATATCCCAGATAAAATGAACCTTTTTCCTGTACAGTGGTTCTGTTTCACAATTATCACTTAGGAAAGTATCAGACTGGACTGGTTAACACACAAATACAGTAGAAAGCTTATAATTCAAATGAGATGAATGATTTCTGTATAATGAGCTTTAAAACCAAATAGATAAAGTATTAAATAAGCTAGGGTGTTTAGTTTGAATCTTTGAGTTGACATACAGTCCAACAAAATGTTTTTCTGTGCTAATGGATTGAAATTCAACATCAAGAAAACAAAGTCTCTCACCACTGGTCCAACTGGCAGCATCATTACAGATGGAGAAGAGATCGAGAATGCTAACAATTTCAGCTTGCTTGTTTCCACAATCAATACTCTTGGCATCAGCAGTCAAAAAACAAATTGTATTAGCAAAGTCTACTGTCACAGACCTCTCCAGAATGTTGAAGACTAAAGATGTCAAACTTAGGTATTAAGATGTGCCGAACCTAGGTCATGGTTTACACAATTACTTGCTATCCATCAGAAAGCTGGACAAGGAGAGAGAGAAAGGAAGAAGAAGAAGAAGAAGAAGAAGAAGAAGAAGAAGAAGAAGAAGAAGAAGAAGAAGAAGAAGAAGAAAAAGAGGAGGAGGAGGAGGAGGAGGAGGAGAATCAATGCTTTTGAGTTGTAGTGCTGGAGAATATTATTGAACATTATATAAACAGTCAAGAGAACAAACAGATCTGTTCTGGAGAGGGTGAAGCCATCTTTGGATGCAAGGATTTTGAAGCTCCATTTCACATAGTTGGGACATGTTTCCCAGAGGGATCTGTCCTTAGAGAAGGACACCATGTTAAGAAGGGTGGCTCAGGACAGGAAGATCCTGTATGAGACGAATTTACATAGTGACTGGATCAATGGTGTCAGGTGTATTAGAGATGGTGAGATTGGCTCAGGATAGGCCAGATTTCAGAGCTATTGTGCATTGTATGTGGAACTCTGGTGGCCTAGTGAGTAAAAAGCTGCTCTTCAAACCCAAAAGTGGGTGTTTTAGATTTTCCAGCTGCTTCAAGGGAGAAAGATGAAAATTTCCTTGCAGGAAATTTATAACCTCTGAAAACCATCGGGGAAATTTTCTGTGAGTAAATTATTACTTTAAAGGAATAAATTGTCAGTTTTTGTTATGTGCATCCAAGCCAGAACGGACTCATAGCTTAACCTCTAGTGGGTTTTCAGAGGCAGTAAATCTCAAGGTAGAATATTGCCCAACTTTCTTCCCTGGAAGAGCTGGTGGATTCAAATCACTATGTCTTTCAATTGGCAGTGCAATTCCTTACCACTAGGCCACCAGAGGTCAGTAAAGAGGAGGAGAAGGAGAAAGAAGAGGATGACAGAACTTGCATATGTACTAAAATATAAAAATATATTTTCACTGAGTGTTAGTAGCAAAGTGTATACAAGATGATAGTATTTAAACTACTTACATAATGTGAAAAACTTTGAATCTCTTAAATCTACATGTTATTGTTGTTAGATACTATGGAGTTAACTCTCTTACTGATTATACATAGAATAGTTCAAAATCTTGTCAAATCCAGCTCGATCATCACAATCTCTACTGTGCTCATATTTATGGCTGTAGTCACTCTATCAATCCATCTCATTCCAAGTCTTCCTTTCTTTCTCTAACCCTTCACATTTCTAAACACAATGTTCTTTACTAGGGACAGGTCTCCCATAACAACCTACTGAAAGGATGTTAAAAGTTTCACTCTCTGTGTCTGTAAGAAACATTCTGGCTGCACTTTATCCAACACAGATTTGTCTGTGATTTTGGAAGTCCATAGTATTTTCAGCATTGCTCAATAGCCTCACAAATGAAAGACAATAATTCTTCTTCAGTATTTCTTGTTAGTTTTCCCAACTTTATGTGCATTTAAAGCAATTGAAAATGACTTGAATCATGTATATTCAGTCTTTAAACTGACTTTTTTCTCTTTTTACCATTATCTCATTTATAAATGAATTTTAATGAACATTTACAAAGATTTTTGGAATTCCATTCATTCACTTTTTTTTTTAAGAATTTAAAAAGTTCTACTTGACTAATGCAATTCATCTTTTGAATTTCTGGTAGCTGATTCTACGGTACTGGTTGGTGATATAAGTAAGATGAAATCTTTGATAATTTCAATCTTTCTGTACTTTATGTTGCTTATTGGTTTAGTTGTGGATATTTTGCTTTTTTTGAAGTTGAAATAAAGTAAACATTGAAAACTACAGTCTTCAATCTTCTCCAATAAGACCTCTTTATTTTATGGAAGTAAAGATGTGTCATCTGTACATTGTAGGTTGATGAAGATACTTGCTCCAATCCTGATGTGACTTCAACTTCTTCATATAGTCCAGCTTTTTAAATTATTTTCTCAGTGATTATCATTAAGCAGGTATGTGAAAAGATACACCTTACATGATTTGAAACTACACAGTATTTCCTTGCTGTTTTCCAATTGCTGCTTCTTGGTTTAAGTACAGCTTTCACTTTAACACAGTTAAAGTGTTCAATTCTTATCAATATTATCCAAAATTAGTTATGATCCACACAGTCAAATACATATGCATAGTAGATAAAACACAAGTAAATATGTTTCTCTTCTCAAAACAGGTGAATCAATAGAGTGTGTAAATTAGGAAAAAAATAACTAAAATAAAATCTTCAAAATCATGCTGAAGATTATCCAAGAATGACTAGAACAGCCTATTGACATAAAACTGCTAGAAATAGAAACTGAATTTTGAAAAAGTTATGGCACTAGGGTCATCTCTGCCTATGTCAGATGGATCTTGGCTGAATGCAGAGAGTACTAGAAGGATGCCTATTTGTGTTTTGTCAGCTATGCAGCAGCATTTGACTATGTCAAGCACAAAAAACTGGCATTAATACTGAGAAGAATGGGAATTCCAGAACACTTGACTGTGCTCATGCGAAACCTGCACCTAGACCAGGAAGCCTCTGTACCCACAGAGCAAGAGAAAAAAGAATGGTACAAAATCAAGAAAGGAGTGCATCAGGTATATATCTTTTTTCCACACCTTCTCAGTCTATATGTGGAACAGATCCTTTGAGAGGCTGGACTTTATGAAAAAGACTGTGGCACCTGTGTTGGAAGAAGTCTCATCAACAGCCTGTGTTATACTGATGATACAGCCTATTTTTGCCAAAATTGAGAAGGACTTGAAACATTTGAGGCAGGAGGTAAGAACTACAACCTTTGATTGCACATCAACATCAAGAAAAAAGAGATCCTTATCACCACACCAATAGAAAAGATGATGATAGATGGAGAAAAGACTGAGGTTTCTATTTAATTTTGTACAGACTCACAATCAATACATTGAAATTAGAAATCAGGAAATTGAGTGTATTGGGGAAATCTACTGTCAAGGACATAGAGTGCCAAAGAGCAACGATGTCAGTCTTAGAGACTAACTTGTGCCTAATCCAAGCCAAGTTTTCTCATCTGCTTGATGTGCATCTAGGACCTGCACAATTACTAATACAAACAAAGATGAACTGATGTGTTCAATTTTTTTAATAATTGATACTAATTTTAATTGTGATTTTAATAAAAGTTTACAGAAAAGTTAAATTTTCACTCATTCATTGTTTCAGATTTACGTTTTCTCCCTCATTTCCTCTTCCCCAAGTTGACTTTTTTCTTTTTTTTTCTTTAATTGATTTTATTTTTTACATAAAAAGTTCAGTAAAAATTGGATAAAGTAAAGTGATTTTAAGCAGTAAATCAATCTTATCAACATAGCACAAGGCTGGCCAAAACGACAAGGCAGCCTGCTTCAGAATATTTACATGATAACAAATTAAACCT
>NW_006399784.1:4094203-4115174 GCF_000299155.1 Elephantulus edwardii | reverse complement strand
TCCTCGGGCGTCTTACAGTACTTCAGCTCCTTATTCATAACACCATGAGTCAGCTTGGGAGCCAAGTGTTTGAAGTCTTCAGTTGTGGTAATCCTTCCCACTTTGCAGTCGGGTTTCCTGTAAGGGTTCAGGCACTGGACGATGAACTGGGACATCTCTTTCCTAAATACTTCTTTGCTTTTTTTTGCCAGTTCACTGGAGGTGTCTGCTTCTGCTGTCTTGGGCTTTTTTGAAGTCTTCATGGGGTTTTCATCATAGGTTGGGGTTCCTAGGTCCATCTCAGCTTCATGCTCAAGGCTGGCATCATCTCCTGGACTTTCCCAAGTAGGAGGATCCCACTGAGTCTGCCTTGTGATGACATGGTAGTAGTAAATCTTCCCTTCTGGATCTCGAGCTGTCTTCCAGTTGGGAGGTAAGACAATGGTTTTTGGCTTGGGAGGAGAGGGAGGTGGCAGATCCAGGAGATTATTTGTCACAACCATTTCAGGTGGTTGTAGGCCAAGTTGACTTTTTAATATTAATTTATTTATAAAATTTGAATGCATTGTTTTTGAGATTAGATTCTTCAAATTTTCCTGAACACCCCCCAAATTATACAATTCCATTATTAAATCCCCCCCAGCACATCCTCATCCCTCTGTTTCCACCCTCCCCTACCTCCTCTTGGATCCTTATACTCATTCTACAATAATAGTTTTATACAATATTTGTCCTTTGGGACTACCGTTTTTGAAGGCAGTTTGCCATTTCCTCAAAAAGCTGACGATAGAAATTCCATATGACGCAGATACTCCACCACTTGGAATATACCCTGAGAAAATAAAAATGAGACACAAATGAAGACTTATACATCAATATCCATAGCAGTGTTATTCACCATTACAAGAACATGGAAACAGCTCCAATGTCCAACCACAAATGAATGGATTGAGAAATTACTGTATACGCAACAGGAGCAACGATTTTGTAAATAATTAGTTAACTTGGGAGGGACTGGAGAGCATTATGCTGAGTGAACTGAGGCTTTTTAGTTGTGGTGCTGGAGAAGAGTATTGAACATAACATGGACTGCTAAGAGAATAAACAGATATGTCCTGGAAAGAGTGAAACCAGGATGGTCCTTGGAGATAAGATTTTTGAAGGTCTGTCTCCCGTACTTTTAGGGTCTGTTGACGGGAGGCACTAGTACTTTGAGAAATACATCATGCTTGGAAAGGTGGAGGGTCAGCACAGGAGAGGAAAATTCTGGATGAGATGGATTAACACAGCTACTATGGCAATGGGATCCGGTGTGTCAGAGAGAGTGAAGTTTGCTCAGGGTAAGGCAAATTGCAGAGCCATTGTCCATAAGGTTGCTAAGGATCATGGTTGATTTAACAACACATAACAACAACAAACTTTTCTTTTCATTCACTATTTTTAGACAAGATCCACCTGACATTAGCAATGATTTGTCCCCTTTCATGGTTTTTTCCATGAATCTAGTTTGAATTATTATAGTTCCCTGTGTACGTACTACTTTCCAATGATTTCTACATAATCTTCAGCAAGAGTTTAAAGAGTTTATTGAACAGTATTAATGTTATTGCTCAAGAATTTATTCATTATAGCCACATTCGTGTTCAGTCTAAATAAACCAACCTAATGTAAATTATCAAAAAATATTATCAAGCTTTCATAAATATGGACTTATTTGTTAACCACAAATAATTTCTCTGATTATGACTGAGACAGTCATCAACATTCCAAAAATATCATAGATATGTGAACATAAAAACTTATTGAAAACCTGTCATATAAATATGAACTGAAGGAATGTTATAGTGATGATTTTGTACCTGAGTATAAAAAGAAATTCATGGAATAAAATATCTAGCAGTCCACTTTGTAATGAATCTAGCGCAAGAAACCCTCTGAGGGCAGTTGTACTTTGCCTTGTATGGTCATAATGCAACCATCTCCAGGGATTTTCAGAGATTGCGAATTGATCAGGAGGATATTTTCCATTTGTCTCCTGTGAGGTAACTTCTAGATTTGAATTGTAGGCCTCTGGATTAGCAGTGAAACGCCTTATCCACTAAGTTAACAGAGTTTCTTGTTCAGAATTTACTTAATATCACACAATAATATTAAACATAAAAAATGATATATTGGAACCATTAAGGTATTGTTGGAGTGCTATGCTTGAGGTAAAAAAAAAAAAATACTTCCAAGTTTTTACAATTCCTTTATTTTTTGTAGGGTTTTCAGAGGCTTGCTATTTCGGAAGTCCTTTTTCTTGCTAGTCCTTCTCCCTGTCTTAATCTAAGAGCTGCACTAACACCTATCTACCATGAGTGACCATTCTGGAATTTGAAATACCAGTAGCACAGCTTTCAGCATCCCAGAAACCCACAAAACCAGAAAACTGACAGACAAGTGCTGTACTAATTAGAACAATGGTAAACAAGCAAGAAAACAGATAGCTAGCCTACAAAGTAATGAGCATTATGCATATCAATTTTCCAGTACAACAACCTGACAGATATGTCTCATAGTCTTTTCATTCTCTTACAGTTGATCTGAGAGCTAGACAATGACTAAGGATTACAGAAGATTTATATCTTTGGATTGTGTTGTTAGGGAAGAGTACTTACTGACTATCCAATGGAATGTCAAAAGAACAAATAGATATATCTTGGAGAAGGTACAGACAGAGAGCCCTTTGGAGATGAAAATGATGAAGTTCAATTTCACGTGATTTGGGCATGTTGCTAAAGTAGGTTATTCTTTAGAGAGAAACATCATGTTTGGAAAGATGGAGGTACAGAAAAAGAGAAGACACTAAACAAGTTGGCTTAATATAATCATTGAAACCATGGGTTTGAGTGTGTCAAAGATTAGAAAAGTGGCACAAGATAGGACAGGATTTCTATTTGTTGTTCATAGGGTAGCCAATAGTTGCACTCAACAGGATGGCACCTAACTACAACATTACAGTGTCTAGTTGTTTAATATAAGAAGTTAGTAGGTTTCTAATTGAATGTTGGCATTTGGAACTCTTAGGAGGTACCAATTTGAAAACAAATATTTCTGCCTATGAAATACATAGAAATGAAACAACTTTATTTGCTATAAAAATTAATGACAACATTAAAACATTTACTTTAAAATCAATACTTTGACAATTTCTAGAGGAGAGTTATATTACTAGCTGTAGTTATTATGTGAAGCAAACTATATGCTCATCATTTATGTTCTTATTTGTCAAAACTTTATAAGGGACATTTATATAAAGGAATTCTTTCATTCTCACTCCTTATATTAAAATATTTTGTTTACTAAAATAATTTGTATAAAAGTTAAACAGGGGGAAAGAAGCCAGAGCCTGGTTGAATATTTGTCAGAGCATGTCTAAAAAGTTGGAGTCCCTGAGTCACACAAACAGTTAAGCATTGGACTCATAACTGATAGCTGTTTGAACCAATAAGAAGTATCTTGGAATGCAGGCCTATTAATCTGCTTCTGAAAGACCACAGCCTTGGAAAGAGGATTGTGCAGCTTTATTTTACATATATAGGATGTCCATGAGATAAAACCAACTCTATAGCAATTAATAGTACTAAATCTAGCAAATGAAGCTTAACATAATTGTTGTTGTTTTGTACTGTCACATTAGAACTGATCTATAGCTGGCCTACCAGTGAGTTTTCAGAGATAGTAAATTGCATGGGAAGAGATTGTGCATTCTTTCATGATGGGCATTAGGGTGTAAATGTCAGTAGATTAATCTGAAACAACTAGGAAATGGGGGGGTGAAGGAAATTCAGCAATATTTAAATAAAAATATACTAAGGTATTTTTTTTAAATCATGGTCTATTTCAAGTCTATTAAGGATTATAGAGGAAATGTACAACTAATTTTATCAGGTAGTCTTCATTTTAGTACAAAAAGCTCTGCTAAAACTCTAAGTAGTGGTAAGAAATTTGGAGATATTATTCAATATATTCTGTTTGGTACACAAGAAAATTTACACAATGCCCTGGTGAATTCTGAATAACCAAATCAAAACCTATACTTATTGCTGTCAATTCTGGCTGACAGTGGTATCCCATTGGATTTCAAGTTTATAAATATTTTGGAAGAAGGTAACTATATTTCTTCAGCAGAGGGCTAGTAGAGTGAAACAACCAATCAATTGACAGTTCAACATGTCAACCTTTAGGTTACCAGGGTGCAATAAATCTATATAGGAAACAAAAAAAAGATATATACATATACTATCATTATTATTTCATTGTCATTTTCATTAGAAAAGAAACTTCCTCTTATCTATCCTTCCTTGATTTCCAGGCAAGGTAGACTGTAGACTATGACACTGTAAATTTACACATTTTGACTTCAAAAATATCCTCTATCTAGAGAAATATTTTCTCACAAGAGATTTATAATTTTAAAAAGATCATATCCTAAGCTAATTAATAATCTTATCCTCCCATAGCTCTTCTGGTACAAAGAGCTGGAGTCAGAAAAATCAGAAGTGCTGAACTCACTTGACATTTCTCAAGCTGAAAGAATGGATGCTTTGGGCAGAACATAAATTGATTTAGAAAGCATTGCAAGAATATGGAAGGATATCTCAAAAAATAGAATAAAATATATTTTAAAAGAAGAATATGGAAGGAATATATAGAGTCATTGTACCAAAAGTACTTGGTGGACACAAAAGAATTTCATGAAACAACATATGAGTAAGAGCCTGTGGTGATGAAGGAAGAAGTTCAAGCTGCTCTGAAAGTATTGACAAAAAAAGCAAGACCCACCAATTGACATATTTTAACAGGCATTTCCCTGGAGGACAACCACCTGGCCAACTGACTGGAAGAGATCCATGTTTGTTCCTGTTCCAAAGAAAGGTGACCCAACAGAATGTGTAAATTATTAAACAATGTCATTATATCACATTCATGCAAGATTCTGCTAACAATTATCCAAGAATGACTAGAACAGCATATCAACAAAGAACTGCCAGATGTGCAGACTGGGTTTAGAAGAGGTCATGGTACTAGATGGATCTTGGCTGAAAGCAGAGAATATCACAGGAATGTCTATTGATGTTACATTATGTATGCAAAGGCACTTGACTATGGAGAACAAAACAAACTATGCCTAACTCTGAGAAGAATGAGAATCCCAGAACACTTGATTGTGCTTAAGTGAAACCTATACTTGGAACAGAGACAGTCATTAGAACAGAGCAAGGAAACGCTGCATGGTTCAACATTGGGAAAGGTGTATGCCAGACATATGTCCTATCTTCATACCTTTTCAATCTATATGCAGAACAGATCATCCAGGAGGGCTGGGCTCTATGAGGAGGAATGTGGCATCAGGATTAATGGAAGACTCATCAACTACCTTTGTTATGCAGATGACACAACTTTATTAAAATGTAGGAGGACCTGGAGCACTCACTGCAGAAGGTCAAGAACTGCAGCTTTCAGTATGAATTGAAGCTCAACATCAAGAGAACAAGTATTTTCACCTCTGTACCTACTGGAAGCATCATGATGAAGAGATTAAGATTGTTAACAGTTTTTGTTTGCTTGGCTCCATGATCAACACTCTTGGTACTAGCAGCCAAGAAATGAAAAGACAAATTGCATTTGGAAAGTATGTTGTTAGGAACCAATCTAAAGTACTGAAAAGCAACAATGTCACTCTGGAGACCAAGGTGTGCCTGATCCAGTCCATATTCTTCGCAATTACTTGCTATGCATCAGAAATCTGGACTATGAGTAGGCATACTAGAAGGAGAATTGAAACCTTTGAGCTGGGGTACTTGAGAAGAGTATTGTATATACTATGGACTGCTAGGAAAATAAACAGATTTGTCTTGGAGAGGGTAAAATAATGCTGCTCCTTGGAGGCAAGGATTCGGAAGCTTCATCTGACATATTTTGGGAATGTTGCATGTTCATGGAGAAGGACATCATGCTTTGGGGTGAAGGGGTGGCAGGATAGCTCAAGAGAGGAAGAACCTCAGTGAAATTGGTTAACGGGGGTAGGTGTGTCAAAGACAATAAAATTGGCTCAGAATAGCAGGGTTCAAAGTTGTTGTATGTAGGGTTTCTATGTGTCGCAAACAACTCGACAACACATAACAATAGCAACAAAAGCTTATTGGTGGAATACCTGGGCAAGGGACAACTGTTATGTTTATATAGAAGCATTATATTGGCCAAGTATTCAATCATGAGACACCAAATCAGATTTTTGCATAGGAATCATGAGAAGACTCAGTCATGCATATCTGCCAAAGTAGATCAAATTCAGTATTATTTAGCCTTGATTGTAGATATAATTAGAAATCTGAAACTTCAGGCCTTTGCAGTATTAACAAATATGTTTACTTCAGCTCTGAAAATAAAGACAGTACATTGAAGGACACAACGGCATCTGAATAGAGAGACCACAAAGTAAACAGAACATATACCTTTGAAGTACGAGCTTTTTGAGGAAATGACACTGTCTTCCAGAGTGATTGCACCATTTTACAATCCCACTAACAATGTATTAGAGTTCCTACCTGTCCACATATCTTCAACATTCATTACTTGCTGTTCTGTTAAACTTTGCCATTGCTTCTGGGGTGAGATGGTATCTCGTCATGGTTTTGATTTGCATCTACTTATTTCTAGTGATTTGAGCATTTCTTCGTGTGTCTGTTGGCCACCAGAATATCTTCCTCTTTGTCTTTCCATTTCTTATGCTCATTTTATAAATGGGTTATTAGTCTTTTTCTTATGGAGGCCAAGGAGTATTCTGTAAACTTTTGTTATGAGATTTATTGTCTGAGATAGTATTGTCAAAAGTTTGTTTGTTTGTTTTTCCAATCAGTAGGTTTTCTTTACATCCTGTTGGAAAAAAAATGTTGATGATCATAGAGATTTAATCCTTAGAAAGTCACACGCATCAATTTTATCCTCTCCATATTGTGCATTGATGACAGTATTTTCCAGTGTCTTTATATGATAGACTAGACCTTGAAAGCTTGGATCATAGTTTGGTGTTTTCTCAAAATGTTGAACATAATAGTTTTATGCAATATTTATCTGTATGAGACTGCGTAATTTCACTCTACACAATGCTCTATAGCCTGTCTCAAATTATATAGTATTTTTTTTAAAATCATTGTTCCTAAATCCTACACAGTATTCCATTGGTTGAATATCATAATTTCTTAGTCTGTTTTGTTGTGGTTGGATATTTGGGTTGTTTCCATATTCTTGTGTTGGAGAATAATGCTGCTATGAACATTTAACTAGTTAAACATGTACAGGCACTCACAGTGGGTAAGGTGAGGTGTGAGAATGGGTATGGGCAAAAACAAAGGGTTTTACAGATTGGTGGGTGGAGAGGGAAAGGGGAAGAATCTGAGCATAAAGAAATGGTAATGACGGGCAAGGTCCGATGGTGATCGATTTTGTAAAACACAGTGCATGAGAATAATTGTATGAAACACAATGTGAATGAGGAATAGTGTGAAAGACAATGTTTGTGAACTTTGTAAACAAACAAACAAACAAAAAAATTGAACATAGAAGCTCTGTATGACCTAGCTATTCATTCCACTACTAGGAATATACACCAAGGAAATGAGAACTGAGACTCGAATGAAGATTTGTACACCAACGTTTATAGCACCACTGTGAAGAATGTACTGCATAATTTAAGAAAGTCTGAAAGTATTATGCTGAGTGAACTAGCTCAGTCTCATAAGGACAAATAATACATAAGACCATTATGGTAAATATGGAAGGGTAACTAGTAAAACATATATGGGAACTCAAAGAGCAAAGGAGCGGGAGTAGAGGGATGAAAATGGCTAGGGACTAAATCTCAGGGATGCACAGTTTGGTGGGTTGAAGCAGGGGGTGGAAGGAAATGGGAAGAAAATTGAGAAATGTCCAATGGTGAGTAATTTTGTAAAACATAATGCACGAGAATGATTGTATGAAACACAGTATGAATGAAGAATAGTGTAAATATGAACTTTGTAAGTAAACCAGTAAATAAAAAGTAAGAACTAAGACTGTTAAATTAAGAACTGTACCATAGAAATTGTCATATTTTATTTTTTGAGTAGTATAAGAACTCAAACTTTTTGAGATTCAGCACTGAAGCTTCCTGTTTTTGTGACTTTCAGCAAATCATTTATTCTTTTTAAGCTTTAGCTTTCTCATCCATAAATATGATAAGTTAAAATAAATTCTTTAATTTGAGAATTAAAAATGTGATATTGATAAGGGACCTGATGCGTATAAATGTGAATAAATAAGAGTTACCTCCTCCTTTTCAGGATGTTCTGTTGGCCTAATACTAAGAAGCTCCTATAATCTCAAAGGCAGGGGGTTTGAATCCACCAGCTTCTCCGTGGGAGAAATATTGGACAATCTCCTTGCTGATAATTTACTGCTTCTGAAAACTTGCTGAAACATCAGCTATGGGTCAGTTCTGACTCAAGAGCACAGGACAAAAAAATAGTTAAAAAAAATTTACTCCAAGACACTTGAACTCACACATAGTATGTCCATTAACTAACATAATATGTGTGCCTTTTATTTATAAAAAAACTGATACTCCCCAATATTTTCATTGAAAATTTACAGCAAGATTAGATGTTCTAGAAGGAAATTTTTTTCATTTGATTGCCAATACACATAGATTTTATACTATGACAATACAGATTTTATTCTGTGACAATAGATACCTAATGGTTTAAAGAATATTTAAGACTAAAAATGGAAATATTTTCAAATTATTTCATTTTTAACCAAGTTTGGAAAGAAGACTTCAGAGAGCTAAGAATTTTCTTTCAACAAATTTATAATCAAACATACAAGACAGAATTACTCTTTCCTGAAGGAATTGTTCTTGGCACATAAGAAAATTTCAAATGATATGCAATGTGGCTTGCTGTTTTGCACAGTTGCTGAATATTTTCAATATCACAATCTTCATACAAAGTTGGAAATAAATCATTTTATGATATTTAAGGATGAGTAATCTCATTCACCTTTGCTAATATAAATTATTTTTAATACTGGTAACTTTAAACTTTCCTTTGTATTTCTGCATTCTGTGATATTTAAAGACAGACATCTGCTTCTCCTTCTGAAGGCAAATTGTGCTTTGTGTCTTTCTCTATTGACACACGTTCTTCAATGCCATGGATACAACAAAAGATTTCTCAAAACATCATCTGCAAACATGGAAAAATAGAACTTTTTAGCACAAATTTTATCTGCAATTCATAGTTTTGCATTGTCTATCTGCAAAATAATGTCTATCTAAGCCATTTTAGCACAGTGAAGTTTTGAGTGAGATTGATGAAGAACAGTATCATGGAGAAATTTAAGACTTATAAGAGGGTGAAAAGCTATTCACAACAAGTTATACTCAACAAAATAATTTTTAAAGTATACCAATTTTGACAATATAAAGTTATTTATTATGTATCTGATTCTAGAATTAAGTGTACTTATTTCTTGTTTTGTTTTTAATAATATGTACTTTTTTTTTGCTTCTCCACATGAAAATCAAATGTCCTTATTGTGTTCTTGCTGTAAAAAAAATCATTAGACTATGATTCAAAAGTTGATATTTAACTGATTGTCTAAAAAAATATGTTTTTGTTTATAAAAAGGAAACTAAATCAGGTAAAAAATGGTAATGTATTTTGTTTAAAATTGATAGAAATATGTAAGAAAGTCTTAGGGAAACTTTCTGTTTTTAGATTACTTTGATTTATTTACAAAGTTTGGATAAATTATTTTTCACAAAAGATCCTTCCAATTTCCTTCACCCCACCCACTAACTGAATTGTACAAACCTATGATTAACTCCTTACCCCTTCATTCTCGCTCCTCTGTTTCCACCCCCAACCACTACCTGTGCCATGGATCCTCATATTATTCTGCAACAATGATTTTATACAGTATTTGTCTTTGTGGGACTGAATTGGTTCACTCAGCACAATGCTCTGTAGTCCCTCCCAAATTAGGTAGCAGTTTACAAAACCATTTCTCCTGTGTGCTGCTTAGTATTCCACTGTATGAAGGTACCACAACTTCTCAATCCATTCATTTGTTATTGGACATCTGGACTGTTTCTATGTTCTTGCAATGGTGAATAGTGCTGCTATGAACATTGGTGTACAAGTTTCTATTTGAACCTCAGTTCTTATTTTCTTGAGGTCTGCCTCAAGCTATGGAATAGCTGAGTCATAAGGAATTTCTGTATTCAGCTTTTTGAAAAAGTGCCAAACTGCATCCAGAATGGTTGTACCATTGTACAACCCCACCAACAATGAAAGAGTTCCTATCTTATCACATCCTCTCCAGCACTTGTTATTTCTTGTTCTGCTACTGGATTGAGATAGTATCTCATTATGGTTTTGATTTGCATCTCTCTTATTGCCAATGATTTGGAGCATTTCTTCATATGTCTGTTGCCATTTGAATATCTTCATCTGTGAAAATTCTTTCCATGTCTTTTGCATATTTTGTAATTAGGTTATCAGAATTTCTTTTGGGGGCCAGGAGTATTCTATAACCTTTCATTATGAGACTTTGAGTTGTATTTCCAAATTTCTGTTCCTAGTCAGTAGGTTTTCTTTTCATCCTGTTGGAAAAAGTTTTTGATGAACACAGGGATTTAATCTTTAGAAGTTCTCATTCATCAGTTTTATCCTCTTCAGATTATACATTTCTGGCTGTGTTTGGCAATCTTTTATACCATAGACTAGTGCTTCTAAGCTTGATCCCAGTTTGTCTTTTATAAACTTTGTGGTTTGGGGTTTTGCTCTTGAGTCTCTTATCCTTGAGTTGATTTTTGTATATGGTGTGAGATGTGGATCCTATTTCAGCTCAGTCCAGTTTGGCCATACCATTTGTTGAAGAGGTTGTCATTTCCCTATTTGATAGGTTTTATTTCCTCATCAAATATCAGTTGACTATATATAGCTGGGTCTATTTCTAGGTCCTCCATTCTGTTTCATTGGTCTAAGTGCATGTCATTGTACCAGTACCATGCTGTTTTGGTTAATACTGATATGTGGTAGATTTAGAGGTCAGGGAGTGCTATACCTCCCACTTCATTTTTGTTTCTTAGTAGTTTTTACCTTTTTCGGGGTCTTTTGCCTCTCCAAATAAACTTGACAACTTCCCTTTCAATCTCCTTGAAAAAAATTAATTTGGAATCTGTATTGGGAGTGCATTGAATATGTAGATTGCTTTTAGTAGGATTACCATTTTTACCGTATTGAGTCTTCCAATCCATGAACAGGGCAATTTTTATTTTTTTTCATTTCTTTTGGTCTTTTATTGTGTCTTGAGGAAATGTTCTGTAGTTTTCTTTGTATAGGTGTTTTGCATCTCTAGTTAGGTTTACTCTCAATTATCTCAATTTGTGATTTGCTATTATAAATGATATTGCTTTCTTGGTTTCTTTTTGGATTTCTCTTTGTTACTGTAGAGGAATTTCTCTGATATTTTGATATTAATCTTCTATCCTGCCACTCTACTAAACTGGTCTACTAGCTATTACAGGGGTTTTTGTTGAGTTTTGGTGTTTTCTGTGTATATTATCATATCATCTGCATATAGACATAGAGACAGTTTAACCGTCTCTTTGCCGATCTGGAAACCTTTTATTTCCTTCTCTTGTTGTTCCAGTACAATATTGAACAGAAGTGGTGACAGTGGACATACTTGTCTGCCCTATGTTCGAAAGGAAAATGTTTTTAGTATTTCAACATTGACAATGATACTGGCTCTTAATATGGCATATATACTTTCACTATGTTGAGGAAATTCCCTTCTATTCCAATTTTGCTGTGTGTCTTAATCAGGAAGGTGTTTTAGATTTTGTCAAGTGTATTTTCTGCATCAATTGCTAAGATCATATGGTTTTTATTATTTGTTTTGTCAACATAGTGAATTATGTTGATAGTTTTTCTTATGTTGAACTATCTTTTTATACTTATTATGAATCTCACTTGGTCGTGGTGAATGATTTTTTTTATGTGCTTTTGGATTCTATTGACTAGGATTTTATTAAGAATTTTTGCATCTATATTCATGAGGGATATTGGTCTGAAGTTTTATTTCTTGGTAATATCTTTGCTTGGTTTGGGTTAGGGCATCATAGAATGACTCTGAAAGTGTTCCTTCTTTTTCAATTTTTTAAAATAATTTAAGTAGAAATGGTGATAGATCCACTCTGAATGTTTGGTAGAATTCATTTGTAAAGACATCTGCTCCAGGATTTTTCTTATGGGTAAGCTTTTTATAGCCATTTCAATTTCTTATTTTGGGATGGGTATATCTATTCAAGTCTTCTATATCTTTCCTTGTCAATCTGGGTAGGGCATGAGTTCAAAGAAATTTGTATATTTCCTCTAGGTTTTCAAGTTTATCAGAGTATAATTTCTCTTAATATTCTGATACCAATTTAATTTCCTTTGGTTCTGTTATGATGTCACCTCTGTCATTTCTTAATTGAGTTATGTGTATTTTCTTTTTTTTTTTTTCTCTCATTTAGTTTGCTACTGGTTTGTCAATTTTATTTACTCTTTTGAAAAACCAGCTCCTGGTCTTATTGATAGTTTCTTCTTTTGTTTGTTTGTTTTCTATCTCAATGATTTTAGCTCTTGTCCTGACAATTTATTTTCTTCTAAAGTCTGTAGGATTAGATATTGTTCTTTTTTCTAGATGATGAAGGTGTTGAGGTAGATCCTTGATTTTTTTTTGTTTTTCTTCCTTTATTATGTGTGTGCCTATTTCTATAAACTGCTCCTGAGGACGGCCTTAGCTGTATTCCAGAGGTTTTGGTATGTTATATTTTCATTTTCATTTGTCTCAAGGAACTTTTAAATTTCATTCTTTATTTCTTTTATAACCCAATCATGTTCTAGCAGAGAGTTATTTAGCTTCCACATGAATGATTTTATAAGCTTTATGATCCTGTGGTTAATTTCTAGTTTAATGGCATTGTGATCTGAAAAGATACTTTGTATTATTTCAAGATTTATTTTTTTAAATTTTTTGAGCCTTGCTATGTGTCCTAATATATGATCGATTCTGGACAACATACCATACTAACTTGAGAAGAAAGTGAATTGAGTTTTATTTGGGTACAGTTCATTGAATACATCCACTAGGTCGAGTTGGCTGGTTGTGTAGTTCAGGTCTTCTGCCGAGTTTCTTTTGTGTTGACCTATCCTTTGGTAATGGTGTGTTGAAATCTCCTACCACAATTGTACTATTGTCTGTTTGTTTTTTTTTCTTTGATTATATTAACTGTTATTTTATGTATTTTGCAGGCCTATCATGTGATGCATAAACATTCATCAAATTTATTATGTCTTCTATTGTGACTTTAATCAGTAATGCCATTTTTTATCTTTTATGGTGGTTTCCATTCTGAAATCTATTTTATCAGAGATTAATATTGCCACTCCTGCTTTTTTGAGTGTGCCATTTGTCTGGTATTTGGTATTTTTTCCCCCCAGCCTTTGATTTTGAGTCTGTATTTTTCTTCTTTTTAAGATGTCTCTTTTAGGCAACATATGGATGGGATTTTGTTTTTCATCCATTCTGCTACTCTTTTTCCCTTAGTGGATACATTTAGTCTAGTCACATTAAGTGTGATTATTGTCAGTCCAGGTTTTACTCTTGCCATTTTGCAGTGTTTCTTTTTCTGTTGTTTCTGGTTACTATGGTCAATGCACTTTCCTTTGGTATTTCCATGTAAATGACTTCACTTAAAATTTCTTGTAAATTTGATTTTGTTTTCACAAATTACACAAGTTGCTTTTTTTCTGCAAAGGATTTAATTTTTCCTTCATATTTGATGGAGAGCCTTGCTGGGTACAAGATCCTTGGTTGGCAATTATTTTCTTTCAACTTTCTGTATATGTCATCCCACTGTTTTCTAACACACAGAATTTCTGCTGAGAAATCAGAACTTAATCTAATTATTTCCCCTTTGTAGGTAACTCCTTGTTTTTCTCATGTTGCTTTTAAAATTCTATTCTTATCTTTTATTTGGAGAATTTGACTATGACATGTCTTGATGTTTTACCTTTTGGGTCTAGTCTATGTGGTTTTCACTATGCTTCTTGAATGTGAAATTAATTCCCCATTCTTCAAAATACCTGGAAAATTTTGTTCTAGTTCTTCTACTATTTTCTCAGTGATTTCCCTGTCATTTTCCTGTTCTGGAATTGCCATCAACTGTATGTTATTACATTTGATGTCATCCCACGTGATTCTAATATTTTCATCATTTTCCTTACATTTAATCTCTGATTTTTCTTCAAGTATATTTTCAGTGAGGCTCTTGTCTTCTAACTCATTAGTTCTCTGTTCCATTTCTTCAGTTCTACTTTTCTGTGCTACCAGTTTGTTGGAAACTTTTGCCATTTAAGTCTTAATAGTCTGGATTGCATTTTCATGTTTTTCTTTTATTTCCAGAACTGTGTTGGCTGTGCCCTCTTTGTCTTGTGATGATTTTTTTAAGTTCTTGTACCTCTTTATCTCTTCTATCAATTCTTTCTTCCATGTTTTGCATTTTTTCAAGACCCTCTAAAGTTAGGTAGTGATTTATCAAATCATTGCTCCTGTGTGCTGCATAGTATTCCACCAAATTAATAAACCATAGTTTCTTAATCCATTTTATTGTCTTTGGATATTTGGACTGTTATCCTATTCTTGCAATGGAGAATATAACTGCTCTAAACATTGTTGTATAAGTCTCTGTTGGTGCCTCAGTTCTCACTTTCTCAGGGTATATTCCAAGCAGTAGAAATCCTGGGATATATGAAATTTTTATGTTCAGTTTTCTGAGAATATGACAAACATTCTTCCAGATTACAATATTACATATTACAATACCACCAACCATGTATAAGAGTTCTTATCTCTTCATTTCCTCTTCAACATTTATTACTTGCTGTCCTGTTAAACTTTGCCAGTGTTACAGGAGTGAGATAATATTTCATTGTGATTTTGATTTGATTTCTTATGGCCAGTGATTTTGAGCATTTGTTCTTGTGTCTGTTGCCCATTTGAATATCTTCCTCTGTGAAGTCTTTCCATGTATTTTGCCCATTTTGTAATTGAGTTTCCAGTTTTTTACCTGTGAAGGCCCTGTAAGATTCTATAAAATTTAGATATGAGACCCTTGTCTGAAATGGTATTACCAAATGCTTTTCCCAGTCAGCAGGTTTTCTTTTCATCCTATTGTAAAAAGCTTTTGATGTGCACAGAAATTTAATCTTTAGAAGAATCCATTCGTCATTTTTATCCTCTCCAGATTGTGCACTGGCTATGTTTGGCAGTCTCATTATACAACAGACTAGGCTATCTAAGCTTGATTCCAGTTTGTCTCTGATGCTGGGTATAGAATCCTTGGCCGGCAATTGTTTCTTTCAATTTTCTGTTTATGTCATCCCATTGTCTTCTAGCTCACATGATTTATGCTGAGAAATCAGAACTTAATCTAGTTGTTCCCACTTTTGAGGTGACTTTTTATTTTTCTCACTGTATCTTTTAGAGACTTTACTATGACTTTTTTTTTTCTTTTTTGGGTCTCATCTACTTGATATTCACTGTGCTTCTTGAATGTTGATTTCCCCTTTCTTCAAAATATCAGAGATTTTTCATCTAATACTTCTTCCACAATTTTCTTCCTTATTACCTGTCATTCCCATGTTTTGGAATTCTAATCATACATGTGATATTCTTTTTGATGTCATATCTGATAATTCTGATGTTTTCCTCATTTTCTTTACTTCTCAGCTATGATTTTTTTCTTAAAGTAGATTTTCAGTGAGATTCTTTTCTTCCAGCTCACTGACTCTCTGTTCCATCTTTTCAGCTCTACTTTTTCGTCCCACCAGTGTGTTGGACACTTCTGCCATTTTGGTGTTAATATTCTGGGTTGCATTTTCATCCTTTTTGTTATTTCTAGTACTGTGTTGTCTGTACTCTCTCGCTTCTTATGATTTGTCAAGTCCTTGCGCCTCTTTATCTATATTACCAATTTTTTTCTTCTATTATTTTTTGTTTGTTTGTTTTCTTTTATAGCTCTTCAAACTCCTCATCAATATATTTTTTTGGTATTGCTGTCTCTTGTGTATTTGCTCTCTCAGTGACTTCTATTTTTTTTTCCTTTCATCATTTACAGCTTATTTGGTAGCTGTTCAAATAACTCTCCATCAACTAATTTCTTCTGGTTCTCCCTATCTGGGTGTTAACTTAGTCTGCTTTTTTTAGGATAAAAGTTATTTTGTTTTTTTCATGCTGACTAACCAGACTTCTACTTTCTTGACATTGTGTGAGTCTTAGTAGTTATTAGGTTATTGTAACTATTTAATCTCCCAGGGTATGTCAATATTTTGTGAAGGACCTACATATTGGTGTTTCCCTTTTGGTATCAATAGTAATACAAGAATGGGATGACTGTTGCCCACCTGCAACTGTGGTTCCACCTGACTTATTCTGCTTGTGCTTAAGAAACCCCATATGATGTAGCTAGACAGCAGTATTTTTTATATTTTTTCTTTTTAGAAACTTATTATTATTATTATTATATTATTACTACTACTACTACTACTACTGAAGTATAATGAGCACTTACAGAGATTTTGGCTTTCCATTCATTCATTGTTGCACTTTTCACCCTGCATATTTCCTCCCTGCCTGACCACCACCCAGTTCGATCTTCTCTTTGAAAAGTAAAAGAAAAATTCCTTCATTGGTATACAATCCCACCACACCCTCCCACGCCCACCCCGAGTATACTGCACTCTGCAACCTTCATTCCAGACTCTTATGATAATCATAATACCCTATAATATATTGCTTTTAAACTGTTCTCTCCCTCATCCGTTTCAATGCAATATACATAATTTATCCAGTTTTCCTCATTCTTACCCCAAAACTGATGTCAGTCCCATTCTACAGCTGTGGCACTATGCAGTGTTTGTCCTTTTGTGACTAAGAAATTTCATTCAGCATAATGTCCTCAAGGGTAACCCATTTTGAATAATATCGCATGAGTTCCTTGTTTTTCAATGCAGCATATATTCCATTGTGTGAATATACCACAGCTTCTCTTGCCATTCATTTTTTGATGGACACTTAGGTTGCTTCCAACTCTTTGCTATTGTGAACAAAGCTGCAATAAACATGCAGTATTTAAGTTCAAAGTATCCATAATATTGGTGCTTCTAGTGCTGGTCATCATGGTGGTAGCTTGGTGGTCACCAGGTGGTGAGGAAATAGTGTCTCCAGGTGGCAAGAGTAGCTGACTAGTGCTCTAGGCAGTTTGAGGTCAAATACTGTAGCCCCTCAACTTGGCAAGGTGTAAGTGTGCTCCAGTTGGGCTGCAGTCTTTGGCAGATACAGGGGAAGTGGTGGCTAGAAAGTACTCTTGGACCAGCAGCAAAATGAAGGTAAGGAATCCCAACAAGCAGATCTCACAGGAAGAATAGGTGTCATGAGAGGAACAGGTCTCCTTCTATTTCTTTTGATGTTTTCTGGATCATTGATATTTTTTTCCCCAATAGCTTTCTTCAATATTGCAACTAAAGGCTTAAAATTGTATTTCAGTTTTTTTTTTTCAACTGAAAAATGCAGAGTGAACTGCTCACAGTTTATTTTCTAACTCCAGCTCTTCACACGCTATATTATAATGTTTTACTTGGTTTTCCTTACTTGCTTTCTGAAAACTTGTTTCTCTTATTTCTTCAACATTTTCCCCTTTTGTTTTGTCTTCTCAAAATTCTAGAGCAATTATAATAGTCTTTTCTGACATATGTTTTCATTTGTTATTTTTTTATGCCTGAATTTTTGCTTTGATTTTATTACTAAACATTTCCAACAGACAAAAAGGTTAATTTCATGGACTGTGTATGTATCCAATATCAAAATTAAGAAATAACATTGTAAATATTGTTTAAGTACCCTTTGTATCTTTCTTTAATTTCATACACGACTTCCTTTGTTACAACATCAAAGAAAAAAATCTTTTCTTAGAATTTCTCCTAAATATTTTCATTAGGCTATTATACATTTATCATAGATTAATGTGTCCAAAACAACCAAATAATACTTTACAAATTTCCCAAATTATTCCTTGACTTATTTTTCTAAAATTAGGGTTGGGTTAGTTTATTTTTCTGTTTGTTTTATTTTCCTATTGGTTTATTTACCAAATTTAGTGTGTATTATGCTTCACACTATTCTTCGTTCACTCTGTGTTTCATACAATCATTCTCATTTATCATGTTTCATAAAATCAGTCATCATGGGACCATACCCATTATTGCTCTATCTTTTCATCTGGATCTTTTCTATTTCCTTCACCTACTCCCTCTACCCGTATAGCCCTGGTGTACAAGTTGCCGTACAGTGGGAACTTGTGGTTGATGTGAGGCTGAACACTGTGACACGGATGTGTCAAATGTGTTAATGGTCCAATGCGGACAGAGTGGGGTGGAGATCCTCAATTAAAACAAGCTTGGAAGGAGGAGTGGCATCCACTTCAGTAATAGCTTGCCTCTGGAAACCCTATGAACCTGGGGTCGCTATGAGTTGCCTGCTACTCCATGGCACTTAACAACAACGAGAACAACAACTCCCTCTATCCACCAAACTGTGCAAACCAATGGTTTTTTCCCTATCCGTGCTTACTCCTCCATTCCCACTCCTTCCTCCATTAGGTTCCATGTCTTACTAGTCATCCTTCTACTTTTGCAGTAGTAATCTTATGTAGATAAGACCAAGAGGCAGTCATCAGAACAGAGCAAGGAAATACTGCATGGTTCAAACCTGGGACATATGTACGCCACGAATGTGTTCTATCTCCATACCTTTTCAACCTGTGTGCAGAAGAGATTATCTGGGAGGCTGGGCTCTTTGAGGAAAAGTGTGGCATCAGGATTGATGAAAGATCTATCAACAATCTATGTTATGCAGATAACACAACCCTGCTTGCTGAAACTGAGGAGGACCTGAAACGTTTGCTTCAGAGGGTCAAGGACTGCAGGATTCAATATGGATTGAAGCTCAATATCAAGAAACCAAAGATTCTCAACACTGGACCAATTTAGCAGCATCAGGATGGATGGTGAAGAGATTGAGATTGTTCACAGCTTTAGTTTACTTGGTTCCACAGTCAACACTCTTGGCACCAGAAGCCAGGAAATTAAAAGACGTATTGCAGTGGGAAAGTCTGATGTTAGGGACCTCTCCAAAGTGCTGAAGGGCAATGGTATCTCTCTGGAGACTAAGGTGTGTTTGATACAGGCCATGGTCTTTGCAATCACTTGTTATGCATCAGAGAGTTGGACAATGAGTAGGCAGGATGGAAGAATTGATGCCTTTGATCTTTGGTGTTGGAGAAGAGTATTGAGTTTACCATGGACTGCTAAGAAAACAAACAGACTCATTCTGGAGAGGGTTAAGCCGGGCTGCTCCTTGGAGGCAAGGATTCTGAGGTTTCGTCTGACATACTTTGGACATGTTGTCAGGAGGGACCGGTCCTTGCAGAGGAACATAATGCTTGGGAGGGTGAAGGGACAGCACAGGAGGGGAAAGTCCTCTATGAGGTTGATTGATTCAGTGCCTGGGGTAATTGGGATAGATGTGTCAGAGACAGTGCAACTGGCACAGGATAGATCAGGGTATAGGGCTGTGGTACATATAGTTGCTATGAGTTGCAAGCAACTCGATGGCACATAACATCAACAACAACAGTCTTATGCAATACTTATCCTTACTAGCCTGAGTTAGTTTACTCAGCATAATCATCTCCAGGCTCTCCAAAGTTATGTACTACTTTACAAAATTGTTGTTTGTGTGTTGCAGAGTATTCTATTGTGCAAATATACCATATTTTTCAATTCATTCTGCTGTTTGGAAATTTGGGTTACTTCCATGTTCTTGCAATAGTGAATAACATTCCTATAAACATTAATTTACAAATCTCTGTTTGTGGCTCAGTTCTAATTTTTGAGGGGTATATTCTTATAGTGAAATAGCTGGGTCATATGGAATTTCCATATTCATCTTTTTGGGGAAACACAAAACGGTCTTCCAGAGTGTTTGCACCAATTTACAATCACATGAACAGTATATGAGCATTCCCACCTCTCCACACCCTCTCCAACATTTATTGCTTGCTGCCCTACCAAACTTTTGCTGTTGCTACTGGGGTGAGATGATATTTTATTTTGGTTTTGATTTGCATCTCTTTTATTGCCAGTGATTTTGAATATTTCTACACTTGTCCGTTGGTCAAATTAATGTCTTATTCTGTTAAAAGTTGTTCCAAGCCTTTCCACCCTTTTTAGCTGGGTTATCAGTCCTTTTTTTCTGGAGTCTCAGGAGTTTTCTGTGAACTTTTGTTAAGAGATCCCTGAGAAGTTATTGCCAAATGTTTGTCCGCCGTCAGTAGCTTTTCTTTTCACCTGTTGAAAAAATTTTTGATGAGCAAATGGATGTAATCTTTAGAAAGTTCCATTCATAAATTTTATCATCTCCAGATTGTGCATTTCTGGCTATATTTGGCATTCTCTTTATACCATAGGCCAAGCCTTCTTTAGAAGGTCAAGGACTATAGTTACCAATATGGATTGAACCTCAGCATCAAGAAAAAAAAAGATTCTCACAACTGGGCTAATTGGCAGCACCATCATAGATGGAAAAGCGATTGAGGTTGTTAACAATTACAGCTTTCTTGGATCTACAATCAACTCTCTTAACACCATCAGGAAATCAAAAGCCTAATTGTATTGTAAAATCTGCTGTCAGGGACCCCTCCAGAGTACTAAAAAGCAACAATGTCACTCTAAACACAAATGCACCTATTCCAGGTAATGGTCTTCACAATTACTTTCTATGCATCAGAGAGCTGGAC
>NW_006399784.1:4091193-4093553 GCF_000299155.1 Elephantulus edwardii | reverse complement strand
CACTCCTCTCTCTACCCATCAAATTGTGTAACCCTATTATTAAGCCTCATCCCAGCTTGGATTATTGTACTCATTATGCAATGGTTTTATACTAGATTTTTCTTTATGTGGTTATTGTTGTTGTTGTTAGGTGCCATTGAGTCGTAGATGACTCGTAGAGACCCTATGAAAGAAAGGCCTGGAGGCAAGCCATTTCAGAAGTGGATGCCACTACTGCTTTCAATCTTGTTTTAATCAGGAAGCTCCAGCAAACATCATCCACCATGGGTAACCATTATCACATTTGGCACATCAGTGTCACAGTGTTTAACATCACAGCAACCATGAGTTGTCTCTGTACAGCAATGCACAGACCAGTGCTATACTACCTAGAAGAATGTTTGACCGAAAAGTAATGTGAACCAGACCGAGGGCTGCAGGCCCAAGGGCCCTTTGGGACTGTAAGCCACCGCCTGAGGCTAAGCCTCAAGGGCCTTGCTCTAGTGGGGAAGAGCAGTCCTACACATCAAACACAAGCCCAAAACAGCATATGACCCCCAAAACTTGCCATTATTTGTGCACATGGACCACCAGTCTCAGGTAGCAAGAAGTCACAGAAACCCTGGGTGAAGTTATCCAGGAAGGACAAGGCCACCTTCTCTCCCCTCTCCCTTTGGAGCTTTAAACCACCTCCTGCCTTACACTCTAGGTAAGGCCTCAAGGTCCTCAACTCCTGGGCGGAAGAGTAGTCCTCCACGTCAAACACAAGGCCAAATAAGCACACATTTCCCAAAACGTTTCTTTATGAGACTGGCTTATTTCACTTAGAATAATGCTTTCCAGTCCCTCCCATGTGCTCCATAGTGTGAATGTACCATAATTTTTCAATCTGTTCCATTGTTGTTGGGAATTTGGGTTGTTTCCATGCTCTCGCAATGGTGAATACACTGCTATGAACATTGGTGTAAAAGCCTCTGTTTGTGCCTCAGTTCTCATTTTCTCAGGGTATATTCCTAGTGGTCAAACAGCTGGCTAATATGGAATTTCTATGCTGAGATTTTTGAGAAAATACCAAACTGCCTTCCAATGAGGTTGTACCATTTTACAATCCCACCAACAAAGTATGAGCTCCTATGTTGCCACATCCTCTCCAACATTTATTACTTGCTGCCTGTGTAAACTTTTTTAGTTCAACTGAGGTAAGATGTTTTCTAATTGCAGTTTTTATTTTTCTCTATCTTATTGCCATTAATTTTGAGCATTTCTTCATGTGTCTGTTGGCCATCCAAATATCCTCCTCTGTGAAAAATCTTTCCATTCATTTTGCCCATTTTGTAATTGGTTTATCAGTGTTTTCCTTCTGGAGGCCTAGGGGATCAGAGACCTGGGAATACAGCCCAAAACCATGATGGTCATAAGAGACAAACTGGGATCAAACTTAGAAGCTTCATCTGCAGTACAAAGAGAATGCCAAATATAGCCAAATGCAGTCTGAGGAGGATAATATTGATGAATGGGACCTTCTAAAAATTAAATCTCTGTTCTTTAAAAACAAACAAAACAAAACTACAAACTACTTGGGAAAAGAAAACCTAATGAGATGAAGCAAACATTTGGCAATACCATCTCACACAAGGATGATATTCTTTATATGATCCTACAGCCCATCTAGTCTTCAATCATTAGTAGTCAATGCCTCAAGCCTTTTCTTTAGATGATTTCAAAGCTCATAGATAGATGGTGATAGATAATGTTATAAAAAGATATAAGAAAATATAAATGATAGCAACTTTTGATCAATTTTATACAAAGATATTATACAAGTGAGAAAGAGTGTTTTGTGTTTGGCAATATCTTCAAGAATGCTCTCAAAGTACATGTCAATGAACTTAATTAAGTGCTACAAAGAATTGCAGTTGTGTTCCTTAGAAAGAGTTCAATTTGTGTTAAACAATACACAAGGTTTAAAATTAAATCAGTAGGTAATACTTGTATGAATAATATAAATGGATGAATTTATCGACTATTAGTTAAAACTCATTTGACCTTCAAGGTTAGTTTCAATGACATCTTAGCTTGGAAGTTTAGCCAATTTCAGGAAGCATCTCTTGTATTTTCATACACTTGTGTTTATGTTCTTTGATTTTATTTTTGTGATTTAACTCTGAAATTCCTTAAACAAGTATAAGTACGTTGAAGACAAATAGTACTGCCACATACTTAAAAGAATTTTGTTAAATATTTTAAGTGGCTCAATATTAAAAATAAAATTAAGTAATACCTATCAAATGATCTAGTAAAAGAGAGAAAAACACTATGAAAAAATAGAAAGTAGAATTTTTAAGAAATTTTTACCTGTGTCAAATTCTAGAGAAAGCCCA
>NW_006399784.1:4088451-4089579 GCF_000299155.1 Elephantulus edwardii | reverse complement strand
TTTTTATACAACAAAGAATTAATTAGATACACAATTATCTGAAAGTATACTTTATAACTGATAGGGAGAAAGTATGCATTAATTCATTTCTAACAATTTTAACACTGTAATTTTATTGTGAAAGATGAGGAATTCAAAGTACAACTAAAAAATGCAGTTATAACTTAGCAAATTTTGATGTCAAGTTGAGCACAACTCATATCGGCCCTATAAACAACTGATTGAATCCTGTCCTATTGTGTGCCATCATCATGATCTTTGAAACACTAGAGCCCATTTCTGTAGTCACTGTGGTCTTTCCCTCTTCTTCTGACCCTCCACCTTCCAAGAATGACATCCATTTCCAAGGAATAGTCTTTTCTCGCAAGCATTTTAAATTTTGTGAGATGTAATTTTGCCATCCTTGCTTCTAAAAGCATTCTGGTTGCACTTTTCCCATACCTGCTTGTTCTTTTGGCAGTCCAAAGAATATTTCTAATCTCCTCCAACACCACAATTAAATTAATTCTTCTTCTGTCATATTTATCCACTTAACATATATGTACATAAAAGAAACAGTTTCCCATTTGGTTCTCACATACTAATACATCACTCTTGACTTACATGACATCTGTCAACAAGGTGAGTGAATGTGATTTCACAGAATTAAGAAATAACACATGGATTTGAACCCAAGGCCGCTTGATCTGTAGTCAAATGTTCCACCACTAAGGTTAAAAAGGTGATCCTATAGAGTGTGGACATTATTGAACAATATCGCACACAATGTGACATTCTTGTGGCATTCTTTTTGCCCCAAGTGAAGGTTGGCCGAGCAGACTTGCCAGATGAACTGGGGTCTCGGGCCCAGAGTTTGCCAGCATTTGGGTATTCTGGTATGGTGAGAGACTGAGAGGTCGTGCCATGCCTAGTGTCTTGGGAGACTTAGTGTCAGACTTTCATTGTTTTTGTTCAAACATTCCTCAATAACATCAACATAGAGAGTGATCCCTTGACCCAGTGGCCAGAAAATAATGCTACCAAGCCAAAGGTGGGTGACTTCTAATCTGCTTTTGTTCAAACATTCCTCTAGTTCATATAGCCCTGGTGTGTCCACTTGCCATACAGTAGTAACTTGTGGTTGCTGTG
>NW_006399784.1:4086796-4088017 GCF_000299155.1 Elephantulus edwardii | reverse complement strand
AGACACTTAACTGTGCTCATACAAAACCTATACTTGGACCAGGAAGCAGTGGTCAGAACAGAGCAATGAAACTGCATGATTCAAAATCATGAGAAGTGTGTCATAGATGTATTCTGTCTTCATACCTTTTCAATATATATATGGAATAGATCATTCTGTAGCCTGGACTTCATGAGGTGAGATGTTGCATCAGGACTGGAGACTTATCAATAAATTGTGCTATGCAGATGACACAAATCTGCTTGCCAAAACTGAGGAGGATCTAAAGTGTTTACTGAAGAAGTAAGTTCAAGGGCTGTAGTTTCTATTAAGGGTTGAAACTATACATGAAAAACACAAAGATTTTCACCACTAATCAAATTGACAGCACCATGTGATGGAGACGAGATTGAGATTGTTAACAATTTCAATGTACTCAGTTTCACAATCAACACTCTTGGCACCAGATAAGGATAAATCACATTAGGCAAATTGGCTGTCAAATACCTCCCCAGACTGCTGAACAGCAATGACATCAGTCTAGAGACTAAAGTGCACCTGATGAAAGCGATGACCTTCATAATTACTTGTTAAATATCAGAAATCTGGAGAATGACTAAAAGTGATAGAAGAATAATTGATGTCTTTGAGTTGTGGTGCTGGAGAAGAGTTTTGAACATACCATGGACTGCCAAGAGAACAACCAGATCCGTACTGGAGAAGATGAAACCAAGTTGCTCATTGGAGGCAAGGATTTTGAAGTTCTGTCTTATATACTTTGGTCATATTGTGAGGAATGATCAGTGCTTGGAGGAGGACATCAAGCTTGGAAGAGTGGAGGGGACAGCACAAGAGAGGAAGACTCTAAATAAGTGGTTGATATAATAACTGGGGCATGAGGGCAGGTGTCTGAAATTGTGAGATTAGCTTAGTTTAGGGCAAGTATGAGTCACAGGCAACTCAATGGCACATAACAACAACAGTAACATCAACCTGATTTTGACAGTGTATTAAGGTAATGTGAGAGTCCAGAAGACCCTGACAAATAAAATAATAGTAGAGACCTAAAGAATTGAAAAAAAAATGATAAGGTTGATTTATTACAATAAAAGTTCTCAATACCTGTATAATTATTTTATAACAATGTTTTTCAAAATTTATCTAGAACACATCTTGAGCATGTTTTTTACTTCTGATCCTTTAGGGAGATATCTCTGACCTCATGCCAAAAGTAATTATAGA
>NW_006399784.1:4084187-4085751 GCF_000299155.1 Elephantulus edwardii | reverse complement strand
GGTATATTTCTAGTAGTGGAATAGCTGAGTTATAAGGAATTTCTATGTTCATCTTTTTGAGGAAATGTCAAATTGCTACCCAGAGGGGTTATATCATTTTGCAATGCCATCAACAGTATATGAGAGTTCCCAACTCTACATTTGCTTCTCAAAATTTATTGCTTGTTGTCCTGCTAAACTGTGTCATTGCTACTACAGTGGGATGGTATCTCATTATAGTATTGGTTTGCATCTCTTTTACTGCCAGTGATTTTGACTATTTCTTCCTGTGTCTGATGGCCATCCAAATATCTCCTTCTGTGAATTTTTCCCCATGTCATTTACCCATTTTGTAATATGATTATCAGTATTTTTCTTCTCGAGGTCCAGTAGTATTCTGTAAAATTTTGTTATAAGACCCTTGTCTGAGGTAGTATTTTCATGTTTTTCACCCAGTTGGTAGATTTTCTTTTCACTTTATTGGAAAAAAGATTCTGGTGTGCACAAGGTTCTAATCTTAAAAGGACCTGTTCATCATTTTCTCCTCTCCAGATTGTACATTTCTAAGTGCATTTGTCGACCTCTTTATACCATGAACTAGCCTTCTAAGCTTGGTCCCATTTGTTTCTTAGGAAATTTATGATTTAGGGCTTTACTCTCAGGTCTCTATTTCCACAATGAGTTGAGTTTTGTGTATGATGTGAAATGTGTATCCTTTCCCAGCTTTCTGCAGATAGTAGTCCAGTTTTGCCAGTATTACTTGTTGAAGAGGTTGTCATTTCTGCATTTGATATGCTTTATTTCCTTAAGTGCTTTGGTTATTCAGAGTCTCTTTCCTCCCCAAATAAACTTGGAAAATTGCCTTTTCATTTCCTTAAACAAATGAATTTAGTTATCTGTATTACAACTGTGTTAACCATGTAAATTCCTTTTTGTAGGATTGTTATTTTCATTATACTGAGTCTTCCTGTCACGTGATGCAACCTTCCTGTCACGTGATGGAACCTTCGATATGGATTACATTTCAATGTCAGGAAAACAAAGATCCTTACCCCTAGATTGATAGGCTACATCATGATGAATGGAGACGAGATTGAAATTTTACAGGTTCATCTTGGTGGATCCACAATTAACAACCTTGGGAGCATCAGTCAGGAAATGAAGAGACACATTGACAGGGATAACCTGTAGTTAGGGACCTTTCAAAATATTGAGAAGTAATGATGTGATGTTAGTTTGAGGATTATGCCTCTAATTTAGGCCATAGTCTTTCTGATCACTTGCTATGCTTTGTAGAACTGAACGATGAATAAGGATAACAGAAAAATAGTTGATGCCTCTTAGCTGTGATGTTGGAAAAGAGCACTGAACATTCCATGGACTGCCAAGATAACAAGTAGCTATAATTGAGAGAGTGCAACAAGAATGTTCTTTGGAAGCTAAAATAATGAGGCTTTTGCCTCATATACTTTGGCCATGTTACTAGAAGGGGCTATTCCTTGGAGAAGGATATGATGCTAGAAAGGGTCAATGAAGGAGAGGAAACCCTCAACCAGGTGGAATGACACAGTTACTGCTGCAATGG
>NW_006399784.1:4082431-4083927 GCF_000299155.1 Elephantulus edwardii | reverse complement strand
AGTTTTCTCTCAGCTTGGGAAATGGAAAGAGAGTTCTTCCTTTGGATTCTCCAACATAGGTGTCCTCATATTCCAGTAGAATACTTTGATTGGTCTTCCAGATCTATCTTTTGAAATCTTCTGTTCATCTCTTTTACTTTGTCATATTTCTCTTTTGTTTTGGCTTCCTGAGAAATTTCAGGAAGTATCATATGAACAGGAGATAATGGTAATTAAGGAGAAAGTAGCTTTATTGAAAGCATTGGCAAAATATAATGTCACAGGAAATTATGGGGTACAGATTAACGTGTTTCAATTAACAGATACATCCTTGGATGCACTCACCAGTTCATGTCAGGAAATTTTGAGGATAGCTGTCTGGCCAGCTGATTGGAGATGTCCATGTTTATTCCCATTCTTAAAAAAGATGGTTCAACTTAATATGGAAACTATAAAAAATATAATTAATATCATATGCAAGTAAAATACTGCTGAAGGTCATTCATAACTGACTAGAATAATAAATATATGGGGAACTGCCAGAAGTTCAAGCAGGATGTAGAAGAGGTCATGGCACAAGGGATATCATTGCTGATGTCAGATGGCTCCTGGCTGAAAGTAAGGAATACTAGAAAAATGTCTACTTGTACTTTATTAACTATGCAAAGGCATTTGACTATGTGGATCATAACAAGTTGTGGCTGACAACGAAAAGAAAGGGAATTCCAGAGCATTTAATTGTGCTCATGAGGAATCTATACTTTTTCTGTAAACAGAGCAGGATTAAACTTTGTGGTTTAAAATTAGAAAAGTAGTGCCTCAGGGTTTTATTCTCTCTCAGTACAAATTCACGAAAATTATTCAAGAGACTGAACTCTATGAAGAAAAGCGTGGCATCAAGACTGGAGAGAGGATCATAAATAACCTGCATTATACAGAATGTACAACTTTGCTTAATGAAAGTGAGGACTTGAAACACTTGTTGCAGAAGGTCAAGGAATTCAGCCTTTAGTATATATTGCATCTCAATGTCAGTAAAACAAAATTTCTTATCATTGGACCTACAGACAATATTATGATGGATGGAAAGTCAATTGAAACTGTCAGTAGTAGCCTAGATGCACCAGCCCAATGCCTGGAAGACAACATGCTACTGCTCCTCTGAACTGCATCGGGAATATTAGTATCATAATGAAGCATTTTATTTCCTCACCCCTCCCAAAGCTTGAGTTGCCTTTAGCCTCAGGCACCTTGGATTCACCAAGGTGCCGCCGTTGTCTGACAGTAGAGGATGCTAATTCACAGGCCATATCTCTCCTTAACAAAAGCAAGTATTCCCTTGAGTCAAAAGCTCGGAAAGAAAGTCAGGTGCAGTAGATGCCCTGCCTTTCTCTGCAATAGTTACTTCCTGTGCCAAGGTTTTCAAACCAAGATCCTGTTAAGACCTCAGGCATGAAAAGACTCTACCACATAAATATAATGGAAGGAGTAGACTACCTCACACCCTACACAAACCC
>NW_006399784.1:4078111-4081596 GCF_000299155.1 Elephantulus edwardii | reverse complement strand
CAAAATTGTCCATAATATATGAAGGAGAGGTCAAGATATTCTCAGAAGAGCAGAACCTAAAGGAGTTTGTAAAAATAAGACCAGCATTGCAGGAAATATTAAGAGATGTGCTCCTTTCAGAGGTGCCACTGAAAGCAGGGTGGACTAAAGTAACCAGCAAGAGCAGAGGGATGCTGATGTGTAGGGGGAGGAGATTAATCATGAGGTACAAATTGTTGGATGGTGGGGATGAGGGAAATTGAAAGAATTAGTTCTTGAAAACAATATACTCAGATTTTGTAAATAAACTAGTAGAAAATTTAAAAAAATTAACTCAAGAAAATGATAGCAGACAAACCATGCCTATCAATAATCACACTGAATATGAGTGGTTTAAATGCACCTCTGAAGAGAAAAAGAATAGCAGATTGAATAAAAACCTAAAAGCTATCAATAAGAGCCACACCTAAAAAGTGAAGACAAAAAAAAAAAGAAGACTAAAAATAAAAGGGTGGGAAAATATCAAGCAAATGGTAACCAGAAAAAAGCAGGAGTAGAGGTATCAATCTGATAAAACAGATTTCATTGCAAAATCCATCACAAAGGACAAGAAAAAAAACACCACATAGTTCTTAAAGACTCAATAGAACAAAAGGACATACAATAATAAATATATATGCACCAAATGATAAATATGCAAAATATACAAAACAAACATTAACAAAACTGGAAAAGGAAATAGACCACACCACTGTAGTAGTTGGAGACTTCAATACATGCCTCTCAAGAAAAAAGAGAACTACCAGAAAGAAACTCAACAAAGATGCAAAGAATTAAACAACAGATAGAGATAGATAATAATAATAATAATAATAATAGATAGATATACAAATGCACCCAAAAAAGCACAGTATACCTTTTTCTCCAATGTACATAGGACATTCTCCAGAGTAGATCACATTTTAGGTGATAAGGTAAACATCAATAAATTAAAAAACATAAAAATAATACAAAGTATCTTCTCAGACCACATTGATATAAAATTAGAAATTAATCACAAGAGGATAAAGAAAAAAATTAAAACCCACATACATTTGGAAGCTGAACAACATCTTACTTGAGCATGAATGGGTACTAGAAGAAAAGAAAAAAAAGATAAAATTAAAAAGTTTCTTGAAACAAATAACGATGAAAACACAACTTAACAAAACCTCAGGGAAACAGCCAAAGCAATAATCAGAGTTCAACTTATAGCAATAAGCAAACACATCAAAAGACAGGAAAAACAGACTATTGACTCTCTAACCCAATATCTCCAGCAAATTGAAAAAGAACAGCAAGGAAACTCGACTCCCTTAAAAAAACTGAAAATATAAAAACAAGAGCAGAAATAAATGAAATAGAAAACAGAAAAGAAATTTAAGCCATCAGCAAAATCAGTTGTTTCTTTGAAAAGATCAGTGAAATTGGCAAACTACTAGCAAAACTAACAAAGGAAAAGAAAGAAAAGATAGATATAATCCATATAACTGATGAAAGGGGCAATGTCACAACAGAACCAACCAAAATCAAAAGGTTATTAATGGAATATTATGAAAAACTCTGTGGTGGTTGATGACTGCCTTCGAGTTAAGCACAACTTATAGCGACCCTATGAACAAAAGGCTCAAAGTCTCTCTACAATTATTGACATTTATCAAATTTCATAGAGTTTTCAGAGGCATGTTGTTTAGGAAGTGCATGCAACATCTGCTTCTGAAAAACTATACTAAAACAAATATGTAACCCTAAAAGAAATGGACAAATTCTTAGAAACTCACAACAAGACAGACTCATTGCAAAAGAAAAAAATTTACAGGTTATAAAACAACTTACAACAGCAAGAACAGCAACAAAAAATCCTGGACCAGCTGGTTTTACAAGTGAATTTTGTCACACATTCAGAGAATTTTTGTCACCAATTCCACAAAAGTAATACAGAAAATAGAAAATTATAAACTCTCCCAGACTCATTATATGAAGCAAACATATCCATAATACCAAAGTAAGATAAAGACCTCAAAAATAGAATATTATAGGCCAGTATCTCTATGAACAAAGATACAAAAATCTTGAATAAAATTCTGGCCAATAATATCCAGTGATACACTGGAAAAATAACTCACCACGACCAAGTAGGATTCATAACAGATATGCAAGAAGGAATCAACACAAGAAAAATAATCAGTGTAATTCATCACATTAACAAAGAAAAATAAACAAGTAACACATCAGAGGCTTTTGACAAAATCCAATACTCTTTCCTGAATAAAACACCCAGCAAAATAGGAATAGAAGTGAATTTCTTCAACATAGTAAAAAGTATTTCTACAAACCCAAGAGCCAACATTGTTCTCAATGGAGAGAGATTCCCATTAAGAACAGGAACTATGCAAGTATGTCTATTCAATATTGTATTGGAAGTCTTAGAGCAATAAGACAAGAGAAGGAAGTAAGAGATACTCAAATTGGCAAAAGGAAGTAAAATTATTTTTATGTGCAGATGATATGATAGTATACTTGGAAAACCCTAAAGATCCATCAAAAAAACTACTGGACATAGTTGACCAATTCAGCAAAGAAGCAGGATACAAGATCAACATACAAAAATCAATTGGATTTCTCTACAGTGACAAAGCAGATACAGAACTGTAGTCAAGAAAAACAATACCCATCACAATAGCTAATCACAAGATTAAATAATTGGGAGTAGATTTAACTAGACACACAAAAGACTTATTCACAGAAAATTACAAAACATTACTACAAGAAACGAAAAAGAGCTCTGGAAAAATGCAATTATATACCCTGCTCTTGGATAGGAAGACTCAGGATTGTGAAACTGACAATTCTCCCAAAGGCAATCTACACGTTCAATGAAATCTCAATTAAAACATCAGTTTTATTCTTCAGTGAAATGGAAAACGTAATTTTCAATTTCATCTGAAATGGAAAGAGACTCTTTATAAGTAAAGCACTCCTTAAAAAAAGAAAGAAGGTAAGAGGCATCTCACTTACTGATTTCAAATCCTATTACACAGTGGTAGTGGTAAAAAAAAATGTGGTAATGGTACAGTGCTAGACACACAGATCAATGGAATAGAATTGGAAAGCCAGAATCCAGCTCATCTACCTAAGGTCAACTGATTTTTGACAAGGAGATGAGATCAGTTAAGTGGGGATACAACATCCTTTTTAACAGCATTAAATGATGTTGGCAAATATGGAAAACCATCTGCAGAAAACACAAGCATGACCTGCATCTCACACCATACACAGAAACCAACTCAAAGTGGATCAAGGACTAAGAGTAAAACCAAGGACTATGAACTTTATGAGAGAAAGCTTGGGAGAAATATAGAATTCTTAATCCACAACATGAACAGTCTCCTAAGCATCCTGAAAAACCTACCACTAGGAGAGAATAAAATAGATGAATCAGAATTTCTAAGAATCAAATCCCTATG
>NW_006399784.1:4066833-4077441 GCF_000299155.1 Elephantulus edwardii | reverse complement strand
ATTCTATAGTTATAAAATATAACTGATGTGGGATTGGGGGGAAACAATAAAGCAAGGGATAAATAATGACTACTGCATTGAAATAAATTCAGGAAATAACTTTAAAATCAATATATGATTAGGTATTCTTTGCATGACAAAAGTACAGAGTAAGAACTGTGTAGCAAAGTGGACTTGGGGGGGAAGGAAATTGTGCAACAATGAAAGAATATTTTTTCGAAGTGAAAAGTGAACTTGGAGGGCTAGGGAGGAAAATGAAAAACAGTGAATGAATGGAAATCCAATTTCTCTATAAACTTCTGTTAAAATATCAATTAAAATTAAAACCAAAGTTATAACTACGAGAGTATGAGAGAAGGTGAGAGAGAGAGACTGCCAACAACCTCATCTTGCTTGAATCCAGAATTAACACCCTTGGTACAACCAGTCAGGAGATGAGGAGACACATTGCACTGGAAAAATCTGCAATTAGGGTTCTCTCCAAATTGAGAATGATAACAGTTTGAGGACTAAGGTGAGTCTGATTTGTGCCATGATCCCTTGCTATGTATCTCAGAGTTGAACAACAGTAAGGATGACAGAAAAACAATTGACGCCTTTGAACTGTGGTGTTTGAGAAGAGCACAGAAGACCCCATGGAAGACCAAGAGAGGGTGCACCTGGAATGGTCTTTAGAGGCAAGAATGATGAAACTTAACCTCATATACTTTGTGCATGTTGCTAGTAGGGGCTATTCCTTGGAAAAGGATATGATTCTTAGAAGGGTGGAGGGTCAACAAAGAAGAGGAAGACCCTCAGTTAGGTGGATTGACATGATGACTTTTGCAGTGACCTCTTCTGTGTTCAGAAGTGTAAGGATGGCACAGCATAGAATGGGATTTAGATCATTAGTTCGTAGGATCACTATGAATGATACTCAACTTGATGGCATCTAACAACACCCATGATCAGTAAATATTTTTACATTTATTTAGATCTTATTGTTTCTTATAGGAGTGTTATGTTGATTTCTTTTTATACATCTGTTGTGTCTGTAGTTAGGTTCATTCCCAAGTGTCTCAATTTGCAGTTGGCTTTTGTAAATAGTATTACTTTCTTGATTTAGTTCTCTGAATCTCTTATTACTGTAAAGGATTCCAACTGACTTTTTGGAATTTATCTTATATCTTGCCAGCCTACTAAATTGATCAACTCTCTAACAGATTTGTGGTGCTTTAATTTAGGCTTTTTGTTTTAGTTTTGGGTTGGTTTGTTGTTGTTGTTGTTGTTTTTGGTTGTTGGTTTTTGGGTTTTTTTTTTAGTCTTTGGTGTTTTCTTTGTGCACTATCATACCATCTGCCCACAGCAACAATTTAACAATCTCTCTGCCAATCTGGATGCATTTTTTCTTCTCTTGTCATTTTGCCCGTCCCCATACAAAGTACATCCAATACAGTATTTAAATGCCTGTGGTGACAGTGGTTATTCTTGTCTGGTCTCTATTCACAAGGAAACTACTATTAATCTTTCTCCATTGAGAATGATATTGTCTCTTGGTTTTGATAACACTTTTTTTTCACTTTGTTGAAGAAATGTCATTCTATTCATGTTTTGCTATCATTCAGAAAGAGGTGTTAGATTTTGTCAAATGCCTTTTCTGCATCATTTACTAAGATCATGTGATTCTTGTTATTTAGTTTTTTAAAATGGTAATTATATTTATTGTTTTTCTTATACTGAACTATCCTTGCATGTTGTTGTTGTTGTTGTTATGTGCCGTCGAGTCGCCTGCGACTCATAGCGACCCTATGTACAACAGCCCTAAACTCCGCTCTGTCCTGTGCCAATTGCACTGTCTCTGACACTCCCATCCCAATTATCCCAGTCACTGAATCAATCCACCACATAGAGGGCCTTCCTCTCCTGCGCCGTCCCTCCACCCTCCCAAGCATGATGTCCTTCTCCAAGGACCGGTCTCTCCTTACAACATGTCCATAGTAAGTTAGACGGAGCCTCAGAATCCTTGCCTCCAAGGAGCCACCCAGTTTAACCCTCTCCAGGACAAATCTGTTTGTTTGCCTAGCAGTCCATGGTATTCTCAATACTCTCCTCCAGCACCACAGCTCAAAGGCATCAATTCTCCTTCTATCCTCCTTGGTCATTGTCCAACTCTCTGATACATAACAGGTGATTGCGAAGACCATGGCCTGTATCAGACGCACCTTAATCTCCAGAGAGACATCACTGCTCTTCAGCACTTTGGAGAGGTCCCTAACAGCAGACTTTCCCATGGCAATGCGCCTTTAAATTCCTGGCTGCTGGTGCGAAGACTGTTGACTATGGAGCCAAGCAAACTAAAGCTGTGTAAAATCTCAATCTCTTCACCATCCATCCTGATGCTGCCAATTGGTCCAGTGGTGAGAATCTTTGTCTTCTTGACATTGAGCCTCAATCCATATTGCAGGCTGCAGTCCTTGACACTCTGCAGCAGGCGCTTCAGATCCTCCTCAGTTTCAGCAAGCAGGTTTGTGTCATCGGCATAACGCAGATTGTTGATAATTCGTCCACCAATCTTGACCCCACATTTCTCCTCATAGAGCCCAGCCTCCCGGATAATCTGTTCTGCATATAGGTTGAAAACGTATGGAGATAAGATGCATCCCTGGCGTACGCCCTTCCCAATTTTGAACCATGCAGTGTTCCCTTGCCCTGTTCTGGCGACTGCCTCCTGGTCCAAGTATAAGTTTCACATTAGAATGATCAAGTGTTCTGGGATTCCCATTCTTCTCAGAGTCAGCCACACTTTGTTAAGATCTACACAGTCAAATGCCTTTGCATAGTCAATGAAACACAGATAGACATTCCTCTGGTATTCCCTGCTTTCAGCCAAGATCCATCTAACATCAGCTACAATATCTCTATTACCACGACCCCTTCTGAAACCAGCCTGGACTTCTAGATTGGTCAGGAATCCTTGCATACCTACTATAATTCCTACTTGGTAACGATATTTTTTTTTAATTTTATCTTTTTTTTATGTGCTGTAGCTGTAAAATTCTATTGACTAAGTCTAGCTTTAGTGAATAGCAGCACTGAGCCAGACTAACATCAAGACACGATTTCTTGATTATTTCAGACAGCTATTCAGTCAACAAGTGAAAGTCTAGGTTCAGTTCAGCATCATAATATTTCCCCAATCATCAAACAAGTTTTATTTCATATCTGTCACAAATCAGCTCTTCATTCAGTTGTGCAGAAGCAAAACCTCTAATTTTGGATCCATCTCCAGGGTCTGTCAGTCTATACCTTGCCACAGTCGCTTCATAGTCTATCCACAGTCTCTTCGGTCTTTTTTATACTTTCTACACAATATGGAGAGTGTTGTTTTTCTTTTTTTTTAATTGTTTGTGAATGTGTACCATCAAATAGGATCTGACAAGAGGAGATTGCCCCTCCTTCTCCAGCAGAGCATCTGGTGGATCTATACTGTTTGCCTCTGGGATTGCAGTGCAGTGGAAATTGCTTTTTTATATTTGTCCCACAACTTCTGATTATTTGCAAAGGCACGTGTCTGTAGTTGAGGTAGCTGGAGACTATACCCCCAGTGAAGGCTAAAACAATGGAAAAAAACACCTTTTTCCAAAGTTCTAACACCACACTGTCAACAAGTGAAAGTCCAGGTTCAGTCCAGCAACATAAATGCAAGAAGCTTCTGGTCTCCTCAATTACGCAGCCAACTTTTTTCCCCATTACTATCACAAGTCAGTTCTTCCTTGAATTATACAACAAGCAAAACTTTAATTCTGGCTCTGCCAAGTTATGCCTCACCATGTTGTTTTAGTGTACCATCAAGGCAGAACTGACCCATAGCTGACCCTCCAGTGGGCTTTCAGAGACATTTAATTATAATGGAGGAGATTGCCCATTTCTCTCTCTCACAGAGCAATTGGTAGATTTGCACTGCTTTCTTTTGGGTTTGTAGCCCAGCTTCTTACCGTGTGCCCACCAAAACTCCCTATAATTTAATTAACACTCTCGCTTATGTTGACCTCATAGCTGCTGATTAAGTAGAAGATACTGACCAACTGTAAAACGTTTGTCTGCAGTTGAGACAAGACAACAAGCTGTCAGCGGAATTAAGAATAGCAAGTAGAGCTTAAGAAAATCATTTGACTCACACATTTCCACTGGCTATCTGGTCAGGTCTAAGGAAATGAATAGAAAAGTGAAAAAACAAAACAAAACAAAAGACCCAACCTCCCCCCCCAATAAAAACCGCTAATATCACACCTAGGTGAATAAGTGTGCATATATGTATATATTGTTGTTGTTAGGTGTTGTTGCATTAAGTATTATTCATATCAACCATATGAGAAACAGACCTGACACCTGTACTATCCTGTACCATATAAATTAACTTGAGGTGATTGCTATAGTTAACTTGTCTACTATTCATACCATTGAAGGACTTAATCTGTTTCATTGACACGGTGCTCCCTTCTAAGGGGTAGCTTCTCCTAGCAAGATGCCCAAAGTATGAGAAATTAAGCTTTATCACCTTTGCTTCCAAGGGGAATTCTGGCTGTACTTTTTCCAAGACCTATGTGTTTATTCTTTTGGAAGTTTATGGGACATTCTGTACTCTTTCCCATCATCACAACTCAAAGATATTAATTCTTCATCTATCATCATTATTCATTGTTTAGCTTTCAGATGCACAGCAAATGATTAGATGACCATGGTCTGAATCAGGCACACCTTTTTGTTCAGACTGACATCATTGATTTTCAATATTTTTGAGAGATCCCTGAAAGCAGACTTGTCCAAATGCAATATATCTCCTAATATCCTGACTGCTCATATCAAGGGAATTTATTGTTGACCCAAGCAAGATGAAAGTATTGACAACTTCAATTCTTTTTCTGTATATGATGATTTTGCCTATTGGCCTAGAAGTGAAGATTTTTGTCTTTATGAGGTTGAGATGTAATCCATCTTGAAGACAGTAAGTAGTCTTTGATCTTTTTCAGTAAGTGTTTCAAATCTTCTTCACTTTAAGCATATAAGGTTGTGTCATCTACATAATGCTGTTGTTGATGAATCTTTGCTCTATCTTGATGCCACATCCATCTTCATAGAGTCCAGATTCTTGAATGAATCTCTCAGCATGCTGATTATATAGGTATGGAGAAAATACACATTCTGGTAAAATTTTTTCAGATTTTAAACCAGGCAATGTTCCCTTGCTCCATTCAGCTGATAGTTTCTTGGTCTCGGTATAGATTTCATCTGAATACATTAAGTTTCCTGGAATTCCTATTATTTTTAATGTTGGATGTAATTTGCTATGATTCACAAAGTCAAATGTCTTTGCGTAGTCAACAAAACACAGACAGACATTCTTTTGGTATTCTGTTTTCAATTAGAATCCATCTGATATTAGCAATGATATTCTTGGTGACATGGCCTCTTTAACCTCTACTTTAAATTATGTTACTATTAACCCTGTTAATATACTGTTCTAGTCATTTTTTGAAGACCTATAGGCATGTGATACATTCTTGAAGACATGTGGTCCAAGGACACCAGCTGCTCTGTGATAGGATGGCAATTACGTCTATGCCATTAACTGTCTCTGAAAACCCAGAAGAGGGTCACCTCTGGATTGATTCCAACTACACTGTACGCATAAAAAAATTATATATATATATATATATACCATATACATGTATTATTGTAAGACATCAAGTCATAACTGACTCATAGCTGATCCCACAGTGGGTTTTCAAAAGAGGCAGTAAATCACAAAGGAGATTTTCCTGTGGAGCAGCTGGTGGACTCAAACAGTGTGTCTTTGTGCATACACGTATGTCAACAAAACAGTTGTTTATTAATAGACATTGAGTCTAATCTAATTCATAGTGACCCTATTTACAACAGAGCAAAACACTACCGAAACATGTACCATCGTCTTAATCACCTCTGTGATTAAATCCATTATTGTAGTCACTTGGTTAATGACCCTCTACTTTACCAGTTAAAATGTCTTTCACTGAGGACTCACATCTCCTGATATCATATTAAAAAATATGTTAGATGAAGTCTAACTATCTTTGCTTCTAAGAATATTCTGGTTATACTTCTAAGCTCCATCACTCTTCTGTCAATATCCTGTACTGAGGTAACCTGGGGTTGCTTTGATGCTGAATCTTGTGCCACTGGGGTGTCAAAAGCCATAACAGTTACCCATGATGGACAGTATTTGATGAAACTCCCAGTTTAGAATAGGTCTGGAAGCAAGAGTGAAATACACTTCCTAAACAACATGCCTTTGGAAATGCTACAAACTTTGATAAAAGATTATAGTTACAGAAAGGCTTCAGGCCTTTTGTTCATAGGGTCGCAATTAGTTGTTTTAGACTTGATGACAATCAACAACAACAATATTATTTTTTCCTTCATAAGTCCACAGTGTAGTCATTATTCTTAACATCATAAAAATCCATTTTAATATCAACCTTTTTTACATTTATTATGATGCTTAATGGTTTAGTTGAGAAGATCTTGGTAATTTTATGTTATGATAATTAACAATGAATACTGTAGCCTTTAAACCTCATCAGGACATGTTTTGAGTCTTCATTTTGTACAAACAAGGTTTTCCTCTGAGAAATCTGTATTTACCATTTTTAGGTGCCATTTCATCCACTATGACCCATAGTAGTAACCTTTTATGCAACATATTGAAATCTGGATGGACCCTGAGCTACCTTCAAAATCTCTATTGTTGTTAGATGCCCTCTAGTTGAGTATAACTCATAGTCACACCATGAACAACAGATCTGACCCTTGTCCTTTCCTGTACCATCCTCTCAAACCCTGATATACTTGAGCCCATTACTTCAGTCACGGTGGCAATCTACAGTGGATCTTCCTCTCACTCACCACTCCCTCACCTTTCTAAGCATGATGTCCTTTTCCAGGGCTTTCTTATCTAAATTCCCAAAGTATGCAAAGTAAAGTTTCAGTCTTTTCTCCATTTATCATAGTATTTTCTGTCAGTATGGTGGTAAGAATTTTTTGTTTGTTTGTTTCTTGACCTTGAGATAAAATCGATATTGAAGTCTGCAGTGTTTGGCCTTCTACAGCAAGTACTTTGAGTCTTCCTCACTTTAGTAACCAAAATTGTGTTATCTGCATAATGAAGGCTATTGATGAGCCTTTCTTCAAATCTGATATCACATTATTTGCTTAGCCTACAGACTAAATTGTTACAGAGAGAGGACAAAGACCTATGCACACTCTTTTTATTTTTAAACCATGTTGATTACCTTTGTGGAAAGACTCACTGGAGAAGCTCAATATCAGCAGTGAAAAACTGGCCGGGTGCTGATTGTGGGACAGACCACCAATTACTCATATGCAAGTTCAAGCTGAAGTTGAGGAAAATTAAATCAAGTCCATGGGAACCAAGATTTGACCTTAAGTCTGTCCCACTCGAATTTCAAAACCATCTCAGGAACAGTTTTGAGGCCTTAAGCACCAATGAGTGTAGAAAAAACGAGCTCTGGGAGGATATCAAGAAAATTGTCCATGAAATATGCAAAAAGATCATTACAAAGGCTAAAGAAGAAGAAAAGACCAAGATGGAAGTCAGATGAGACTCTGAGTATTGCATTAGAGTGTCTAGAAGCCAAAGCTAAAGGAAGAAATCAAGAAATCAAAGAGTTGAAGAGAAAATTTCAAAAGGCAGCCCAAAAAACAAAGCAAGATACTATAATGAAATGTGCACAGAGCTGAACTAAAAAAAAACAAAAGGGCTGAACTCGCTCAGTGTTTCTTAAGCTGAAGGAGCTGAAAAACAGATTCAAGCCATGGCTGGCAACATTTAAGATAGTTTGGGTAGAATGTTAAATGATCCAGAAAGTATCAAAAGAAGATGGAAGGAGCACACAGAGTCACTGTATCAGAACGAATTAGCTGACACAGAGGAATTTCAAGAAATAACATATGAGCAAGAGCCTACGGTGATAAAGGAGGAAGTTCAACTACTCTGAAGGAATTGGCAAACCAAAAAAAAAAAGGCTCCAGGAGTTGACAACGTACCAACTGATTTATTTCAACAAACAGATGCTGTCCTGGATGTGCTCACTAAATTGTGCCAGGAAATCTGGAGGACAGCCAGCTGGCCAACTGACTGGAAGAGATTAATATTTGTTCCATTCCAAAGAAAGGTGACCCAACAGAGTGTGGAAATTATCAAACAACATCATTGATATCACATGCAAGCAAGATTCTGCTGAAAATTATCCAAAAATGTTTGGAACGATATGTCAAGAGAGAACTGCCAGATGTGCAGTCTGGATTTAGAAGAGGTTGTGGTACTAAGGGATATTATAGCTAATGTTATAGATGGATCTTGGCAGAAAGAGAATACCAGAAGAATAACCATCTGTGCTTCATTTACTATGCAAAGGCTTTTGACTGTGTGGATCACAACAAGCTATGGCTGACGCTGAGAAGAATGGGAATCCCAGAACACAGGGAGACACTGGACCATTCAAAATCAAGAATGGGGTCCGTCAGGGATGTATTCTGTCTCCATACTTTTTCAATCTGTATGCAGAACAGATCGTCCGAGACGCTGGGCTGTAGGAGGAAGAATGTGACATCAGGATTGGTGGAAGAATCAACAACCTGTGTCATGTGGATAATACAAGCCTGCTTGCTGAAACTGAGGAAGACCTGAAGCACTTGCTGCAGAAGGTCAAGGACTACAGCTTTCAATACAGAATAAAGCTCAACATCAAGAAAAGAAAGATTCTCACCACTGGGCCAATCGGCAGCATCAGAATGGACGGTGAAGAGATTGAGATAGTTAACTGTTTAGTTTACTTGGTTCCACAGTCAACACTCTTGGTAACAGAAGCAAGGAAATCAGGAGATGAATTACATAGGGAAATTCAGCTGTGAGGGACCTCTCAAGAGTACTGAAGAGCAACGGCTGGAGACTACTAAGGTAGGCATGATCCAGGCTATAGTCTTTGGAATTATGTGCTATGCATCGGAGAGTTGGACAGTGAATAGGGATGATAGAAAGAGGATTGATGTCTTTGAGTTGTGGTGCTGGAGAAGAGTGTTGAATATCCCATGGACTGCTAGGAGAACAAACAGGTTTGTCCTGGAGAAGGTGAAGCCAGAATGCTCCTTGGAGTCTTCATCTGACATACTTTGGGTATGTTGCAAGGAGGGACTGGTCCTTGGAGAGGGACATCATGTTTGGGACAGTGGAGGGATGGCGCAGGAGAGGAAGACCCTCCATGAGAGGGATCGAGTCTGTGAGTGGAGTGGTGGGAATGAGTATGTTTGAGACAGCAAGGTTGGCACAGGGTAAAATGGTGTTTAGGGCTTTTGTACATAGTGTCTCTATGAGTCGCAATCAACTCGATGGCATATAACAACAACAAACAACAGTGTTGCTTTGTTGGTGCAATAGTTTCTTTGTCTAGGTATAGATTTCACAAGAGCCCAGTTAAGTGTCCTGGGATACCTACTTTTATCAATATTATCTATAATTTTTATGATCCACACATTCAAATGCTTTTACATAGTCAAGATAGCACAAATAGACATTCCTCTGTTGTTTTTTGCTTTCAGCCAGGAAACATCTGACTTTAACAATATCCCTGGTGCCAAGGCCTCATCAAAATCTGGCTTAAATGTCTGGTAGTTCTTTGTCTATATACTGTTCTAGTCATATTTCAATCACCAAACAAAATAAAGAGTGTAAATTTTATAAGTTATGTTTCCTGACTAAGTGAGGACCATTAGAGTAAGGCCCCAAGCTTTATAAGCCAGTAAACCAATCCATATTCTATTATTTCTAAAAAGTAGTTGCATCTATGGTCCCTTTGTGTTTTATTTTATATACAGATATTGTTATGTTTATATGTAAATATGAAGTTATGGTGGCACTGTGATAGAAATCTGTGCTGTAATACTGACAGTCACTTGATTTGGATCCACCAGCTGCAATCTCCTCCCATATAGTTAACTGTCTCTGAAAACCCACCAGAGGGCCAACTGCAGGTTGCTTTTGACCAGGTGACACTCAATAAAATATATAATAAAATATATATAGTTGTTGTTAAGTGCCATCAAGTCATAGATGATTCATAGTGACACTATGAATGAAATACCTGAACACTGTTGTATAACTTTCATCATTTTTGTAAGTTCATAGAGTTTCCAGAGGCAAGATACACAGACACATAATAAAACATACAAAGACCACAGACACCGATACTTCCTGGACATAGTCAAAAACCTTATGGGTTGATTTAACTGGTCTATAAGGTTAGGATAATAGTCTCATGGTTGTCACCTAATTAGAAAACATAATTCTTTAAATGTATATTGTTTATTTGGTAAATTGTGTTAATTGCAAATATCTATGCATTTTAAATATGTGTTGACAAGTGTATAGTTTCTACATTTCAGGTTTTGAAGACTCTTGACCCTTTAACTATAGTAATTTGCTATTTTTAATTATTTATATTGTTTTTGTTAGTAACTTTCATATAATGTCACACTTAAAGTAACTTTATGCAAAACAAAACCAAATGCTGG
>NW_006399784.1:4046631-4065393 GCF_000299155.1 Elephantulus edwardii | reverse complement strand
AATAAAATTTAATTTAAAAAAAAGAATATGAACAGACACTTCAACAAAGAAGACATTCAGATGGCCAACAAGCACATGAAGAAATGTTCAAAATCCCTAGCTGTAAGAGAGTTGCAAATCAAAACAACTGTGAGATATCATCTCACTCCAGTAAGAATAGCAAAATTCAACAGAGCAACAAACAACAAATGCTGAGAGGTTGCGGAGAAACTGGAACCCTTATTCACTGTTGTTGGGAGTGTATAATGGCGCAACCACTATGGAAGGCAGTATGGTACTTTCTCAAAAAGTTAGAAATAGAAATACCATTTGGCCCAGCAATTCCACTACTGGAAATATACCCTAAAGAAACCAAAACTTCCACCCAAGCAGATTAATGCACACCCATGTTTATTGTTGCTTTGTTCACAATAGCAAAGAGTTGGAAACAACCCAAGTGTCCATCAACAAATGAATGGGTACAGAAGCTCTAGTATAGTCACACAATGGAATACTATGCAGCATTGAAGAACTCAGGAAATATTACACAAAATGGGTGACGCTGGAGTACCTTATAGTGAGTGAAATATCTCAGTCACAAAAGGACAAACACTGTATAATGCCACTGTTATAAATAGGACTGACATCAGGTTTGGGGGGAAATTAAGAAAAGAAGGGATAAATAATGTACGCTGCATTGAAACACATGAGGGAGAGAACTGTCTAAAGGGATATATGATTAGGTATAATTTTCATGACAAGAGCCCAGAATAAGAGCTGCATAGTAAAGTGGATTGGGGGCAGGGAGGGGAGGATTGTATAACAATGAAAGAACATTTTTTTTTCTTTTCAAAGAGAAGAGTGACCTGGGGGAGGGGTGGGCAGGGAGGTAAATGTGGAACAATGAATAAATGGAAATTCAAGCTCTCTATAATCTTTCATTAAAATCTAAAAAAAAAAAAACCCAAAAAACCCCCAAATCTGTTTGGTCCCATCTCTTCTTCATGATATTTGGGTGTTTGAGTCTACTACCATGCTGTTTAATTTCATTAAATTCTTAAATCCAAACCGTCGTGGTCCCCAAAATTTCATTTATTCTAGATTATTTCTAATCTAATTAAATCTAGATTGGATTATGCTTAATCTAAATTTCTAACTGAATTCTGTTTTCAAAATATTTTGGGTAAGCCTCTTTTATTTTGTTTTGTTATTGTGGTGTCAGAAATCTTGACACTTAGCTTACTTACCCCTATTGGGGGCACGATTTCTGGCTGCTTTAACTGCAGTCACATGGCCTCATAAATGATCAACAGCTGTTAGAACAATATAAGAGAGTATTTTCCATACTGTTGAGATGTGTGAAAATACCAAAACAGGAGTGGCACTATGCCCTGTTGATTTAGCCTAACCTTCCTGGAGATAGTGTGGATTGAGATATTGTGTACTGTGGAGTAAGCTTCCAACTGCATCAGACCTTGTCCACCTGGCCTGTGTACCTACAATTACATAAGTTATTCTGGTAGCTCTAACTCTCTAGGGGACCTATCAGTGAACCATTGGAGCCAGCGGACATAGAGGAGCGGGAGAACTGAACTATGGTTAGAGCTGTTAAAGTTAGACATTGGGAACTTACACAGCATTCTAAACATTTGGGAACTGTATTGACTCAAGACTTCTTAAAACAGTTGTTGTGTACTGTGGTGTTTAAATTGAACCATACCTGAGCATCCAGCAGGTTTACAGAGGCAGTTAATAACCTGGGAGGAGATTACCCATCCTCCCATTGAACTTCAAACCACATGCCTTTGGATTGCAGTGCAATTTATTGCCAGTAGGCCACCAACTCTTGTAAGTTGCAACTTATAACTGGCATGCTACTAATTTTAGCAGAATGAAGAAAATAATTATTATTATAGCTAGAGGCTATATCAACTAAAATAGAAATAATTTATCATATTTTCTTAATATCTGCATTTTCTGTTTTTCCTAAAAATGTATGCATTAAAGAAACATTTTTTTGTTTTACATAAAATGTGACTAAACACATTTCTTTAACCTTTCATTATATAAAGATTCTCAGCACAATATATAACATTGTATCTAGAAGGAAGATAAAAGATTCATCTGTGAATTTAGAAGAGAGATTAGTCTGTCAATATACACTAAAAAGTGCATATTGACAGACTAAAAGTTATGTATTAACAGACAAGCTCCCTTCTATATTTGCAGGTATATTTTTATTATAATATGAATCCGTCATTTTTAAAAAGTCATGAAATTTTTAATTTTCTGTATCATAAGTGTTGTTATTTCCTGGATATATAATTTAGAACATCATCCCTCTCTTTATTGTCTATTTCTGAAACATTTTTCTCTAACAATGCATGTTCCTGATATTTGTTCAGACCATGGATTTCCGTTGATATGTGATGAGTCCATTTCATATAGTCTTGAAGATATTTCTGTATTTTATTTTCTTAAATGGATATACTTGGACAAGATTTCTTCAATAGCAATTGGGATTATTAAAATATATTAATATTCAAACATTATTCTTAAAGTGACACTGGTCTGAAAGCTTTGTGATGAGGCAGAGAATTTACAGATGAACTAGTTAGTGTATTTATGAAGAACAATGTCTATTATAGACTTACATTCCACATACCTAGCAAAACATGCTCTATTAGGAGGCAGTTAAGAAGTCATATATTATAAATACTGCCCAAATAATCAATATATATGTCCTAGGCTTAGTTTAATATCTAAATGTATGCTGTTTAAAGTTCACATATTTTAAACCTTTAAGAATCAGTAAACAATTATGAATTGACAATATATCAAGAATTTATGTAATCTTTATGTGTTAGATGGGAAGATCAATGTTTTGAAATTACTTACTACATGATGCAATTCAATATGCTGAAATGAATTTTAATACAGACAGAATAAGTGGTATGGGAAATAAACATGAACACTACACTCTCAAGTGCCATTCAATTATATTCTATACAATTATTTGTGGATATATTCTACATTCTGTGATGTGTATGATACATCCTAGCAAACCTTGACCTGAATTTTTTGTGTACGCTTATATATGAGAAAATGATAGAAAATGAGGAAAGAAATGTAAAAGTAAATCAAGGAATACAATATTATAGCAATATATTTTAGCATGAAACCTGCCAATATGAGTTCTGATTTAGTCATCTCGTAAAATGACAGCATCAATTTGTCAACATTTGTATAAAAGTTCTTCAAAGAAAATTGAGATTTTATAGGAAATAACGTAGTGGCATCATTCATTTTGAATGATAAATAAAACAATCCTTGAGAACTGATAGAAGATTGGAATTATTTCAGTAGGATATAAAGCTTTGTTCTTCTGTTTTTATTATGCAGTGATAGTGACACAAAAATCTCTCTAAAGTAGGTAAAACCTATTTGTAGGTAATTTATTTAGAACTTCTGAATGTGCTTGTTTATATGCATGTTTCAGACAAAAAGGTCAAATAAAAAGAATACATAATTTTTTTAAATTAAATTTATTATGTACTGGATATATTTTAATCTAAATTACTATTTGATTAAATGAAAATTTGCATAATTGAAGTCCTTCTTAACAGATGAACTATCTCTTATACTGTAACTATTTATGTTCCTCTGTTGTTCTTATAGTATTCAGAGTCCTACTATTTCAGAAATAAATGGCCAATCCTTGTTCCTAGTCTGTTTTGATTTGGTAGCTCTACTAAAACCTGTCCACCAGTGGTGATTTCTCTAGAATTTCATGTAGTTGTGGCACAGCCTTTAACATCCCAGTACCCACAAGTTTCCAGTCTGACACAGAAGTGCTGTACTACCTAAAACAATGATAAACAAGTAAGAATACAGATAGATACCCAAGTAAAAGAAAAAAAAATCTTGGAAAATATGAAAATCTTTCCTCAATACAACAAATTGACGGATAAGTCCCATAGTCTCATATTTTAGGAAATTCCAAGTCTAAAACTCAGGTACCAGCTCTAGGGAAGGCTTTCTGTCTGTGACAGTTCTGGAGGAATATCCTTATCTCTGAACTTTTACTCCTGGACTTTCTTTCTGTGACTTAGTGTCTCTGGTCTTTCATTTGAGGCACACAGCTGGCGCAACAGAATAATGTCTCACGTGAAAGCAATGTCTCATCTGGCTCTGGTATGCTAAGATACATTTCTGAGGAGCATTGATATTAGTCTAAGGATTAAGATGCACCTGATGGCAGCTCATGGTATTTTCAATCACTTCCTATGTATTTGAGAGCTGGACAGAGAATGAATAAGGTTGGTCAGCAGAAAAACTGATGTCTTTGAATTGTGATGTTAGAAAAGAGTACTAAATATCCCATGTACTGTCAAAAGAACAAATAAATATAAATATGCCTTGGAGAAAGTGCAGTCATAATGATCCTTGGATATAAGAATGGCAAAATTTCATCTCATATATTTTTGGCATGTTGCTAGGAAAGGTTATTCCTGGAGGACAACATACTTTGAAATGTGGAGTGACAGTGAAGGAAAGGAAGACCCTCAACCAAGTGACTGACACAGTGAATGCAGCAATGGGATATACAATGTTAAACATTGTGAGGTTGCACAGGATAAGACAGAATTCACATCTCTTATTCACAGGGTTGCTGTAAGTCTTACTCAACTACACTGCATCTAGAAACAACAGTAGACTAATTATATGACTATATATTGGATCATTATATCACATATCAACCAGAGAAAATAATTCATTAGTAATAATTGTTTTCGGTGCAGTTAGGTACTAAAATTGAATAGGACTTATTGTAACCCTATAAACAATAGACCTGAACCCTGTGCTATCTTCACCATCTCAATGTACTTGAGCCCTTTGCCCCAGTCATTGTGTCAATCCATTTCATTAGAGGTCTTCCTGTCTTTTTCTGACCTGGTATTTTTCCAAGCATAATGCCCATTTCCAACGAATAGCTTCACTCAACAACATATGAAAGCGTGAAAGACAAATCTTTGTCATCTTTGCTTTCAAGGAGAACCCTGGATGCATACTTTCTAAGACATACCTGTTTGCTCTTTTGGCAGTTCATTAGACATTCTGTACTGATCTCCAATATCATAATGCAAAGACCTCAATTCTTCTTTTACCTTCCTTGTTTATGGAAATCACATAGATGCAGAGTAAAACTGCATTGTGAAGTTTCAGGGACTTGGGTTTTCAAAGGAAGATTGCCAGGCATTTTTCCAAGGAGGCTATGAATGGGTTTGAATCACTAAATTTTTGTCTTATCTTAAAGTTTTTCAAGATTTTTGCCACCCAGGGTATCTTACCAAATAATGGTTATGTTTGTGGTTCCATCGTTCAGAATCATCATTACTCTTTAGAAGATTTGACTGAAATAAACATACAAGTTTAAATTTCTGTCAAGAAATATATCTCCAGCTAAAAATTAAATTTATTTAAAACAATATAACCTCAAAACTGATCCTGTATAAGAAATGATGTGAATAGGAAGAACAGTCAGTAGTTGTAGGCACATCAAGAAAAATAAAATAGCCAAACAATAAAACAGAACATTTCAAGTCTGAAAGTGATGTAATTATATTTGTGCTATATCCATCCATGAGCAACAGGAACCTCATTACTTATTGTATACGGAAAATATTATTTTGAGTTTTAGAAATCTTACATATTTATATTATTTTCAATTTTCTGTGATAGTTTTTAATAAATTATATTTTATTTCAAGATAATAAATAAAGGTTAAAATGTATCATTATTTTTAAAATCCATATGTGGTAGTGGGAAACTCTCAGATTCTTTTACCTTTTCCCCAAATTCCCTTCCAATAGTCACACATTCAGAAAGAAAACTTCAGCAGAAATTGTTTCTAATTATTTAAGTGGTTTGAGCTATAAATTATTTGATATTTTCCCACAGATATAGTAATCAATCCCTTTAAAGCCTACTGGAGGAAACTTTTCTTTTTTAACTTGTTCTTTGAAATTATTATTAAAGCTTTTGATTTATTTTTACCTTTCTTACATTTTGCTTTAAGCAAGATTATTACCCATATGTAACATATTTATATGCATTATATACATTTATATATAGATATAAGTTAAACTCAAAGAGCTATTTCTAAAGTTTTTCTTGTAATCATATCTTGGGAAAGAATTGTTATAAAAGTACCTTCTCACATGAAAAGTTATGGTTGTTGCTATGTAGTTTAGAATCAAATCTGATGGTGATCTTGTTCACAAAAGAAGTAAGCTGTACTTGAACCTGTGCCATCTCACAATTCCTGCTGTGCTTAAGTTCATTCTTGCAGTCACTGTGCCAATCTTACTAAAGGATTTTAGCTTTTTCCACTGGCTCTCTATTTTTGAAAGTTGGACAATAAATAAGGAAGATGTAAGATTTAATGTTTTCAAAATTTGAAGTTTTTAGGGAACATTGACTACACTATTTGGAAGCAGGAGTGGCATCCACTTCCTAAACAACATGTCTCTGAAAACTTTATGAACTTTGTTAAATGACAATAGTTATAGAAAGGCTTCAGGGTCGTTGTGAGCTGTGCTTAACTCGGTGGCAATCAACAACAACATGGGTTGCTAAGATAGCAAGCAAGACTATCTTGCAGGACATACAGTCAAAATGGTCTTTAAAAACAATAATAGCGACCCTTCTCACATATATTTGTCATGAAATAAGAAAGTGCCAATATGTAAAGAAGGATAACACACTTGGTAAAGAAGGTAGGAAATGAGGGATATTCAACAACATAAATTGATAGAGTGATTGTGATGTCAAGGTTTATTGCTCAAAAAGGCTTTCCCAATAACTGATTGAAATTGTCATGTGGATGGTTGGGAAAATGGAAATAAGGTGTATTAACCTATCCACAAGGACATCAGCTGGTTTCACTACTAAACTGAGCAAACTCAGAGGCAGATTTTTAAAATCTCACCACCTGGAAAGAAGAATCAGAGAATGCAGTGAATACCCTTTAGGGAGAGAAATTATTTTACCAGCCAGACATACAAGAGAGCACTAACAGCTTCAACAGAGAACCAGACATCTAACACGAGAAAGAATTGGAACTTCTACCCTAAGGAATGGTGACCAACAACCTTTGTCTAATCTTCCTGGACACCTTGGGAGAACATGCCGTAATTTGTAGGACTAAGAACTTTGTGTGGTCTCTCATGGCCTAGAGGTAAGGAGTTTCACTGTCATTTCCAAAGCACACAAATCGAATCCACAGCTACTCCATGGCAGAATAGTTGGCAATTTTATTCTGTGTGATTAAACTGCCTCTGCAAACCCACTGGACAGTCAGCTATGGGCCAGTTCTGACTTGACAGTATTCACTAACATCAATAAGTGAGCTTTGTAAAACTGGCATAAAGCTTCAGACTGAAGCCTGAAAGTCCTGTAAGCACATTTTTGAAGCTGTCATAATAGACACTACATTGAAACAGATGAGAGGAAGAACTATCAGAGAGGAATGCATGATCAGATTTTTTTATGTATGACAACAATCTGAAATAAGAGGTACATTACAAAGTGAACTTATGGACAAAGAAAGAAGTAGGAAGGATAATATGCAACAAAGAATGAATAAAAACTCAACTTCTCTGTAAACTTTTGTTAAATTCACAATTAAAAGGATCTTTCTTTACTGAGACATTATATCCTATTAACTTCCCTGATAAAACCTCATGATTGTGAATATGGCTTTCTGTGGTCTGTATGCTTTTGCAATGCATTTCAGTCCCAGTTCAGCAGTAAGATTACTACTGGAATTAGTAGAAACATGTACAGGAACATGAGATACATGTTTTGTTTAAAGAAAATTGGTTTTGTGTTGTGGATGCTGATTGGTTTTCTGTTGTGGATGCTATTGATGGGGACAACTGTACCTTCAGCTGTTAGTAGAGGTAAAACTTGCCTGTTCCCAGGTTGCCCTTGCTCATTTTACTCTATAAACTTAAACACAGGCTATAACTATTTAAATACAGCAGCAATTGTGAAGCTGGCAGAAGATCAGGCAGAGTTTCTATTATGTCTAGATCTTTTATAAGTCAGAGTTGACTTGACCTAACAGTAAGATATTTTCTATATATGACATCCTTTTTCAAAGACTGGACCATTCTGATATAATGCTTTATATATCCAGGATTTTTCAATTAGTTTGGACCTACTGGTGGTGTGGTGTCTGAAACTACTTTGCTCTTAACCAAACAGCCTACAGGAAAAAAGTGCTAATCACTCTTAAAGAATGAAAGATGAGCAAAAGGAACATGGGCAGTTTCCATCTAATAGAGTGTTGGCATGTGTTAGAATTAACCCCATGGGAATGAGTTTTGGGACCTAACTACATAATAATGTTTAATGCTTATGTAAAAAAAAATGTAGCAAAAACCTCAGAAAATAAGTTTAGAGTAGGAATCTACTTACAGCTGACTATAGAGGACTTTTCAGGAGAGTGTAAGACACACAGGAGGAGATTATCTATCTCTTTCTCTGAGATGCTGCTGGTGAATTCACATTGCATTATCAGTGTAAATCAACCAAAGGAAAAATGTAGCAAAGGGAACATTTAATAAAGAGCATGATAGATAAAGAGGGCAAATCTTTTTGCATATCCTATCAACAATGATTGTAGTTCTTTCATGTCCTTACTGCCTAAACTTCTGGGTAAATTTTTCTGAAAATTCTAAAATGGATAATGGGTAAAAATCTATTCATAAAAATTTGATTGGGAACTACAGAGTCAACTATATCTAAAATGTAATTGAATAAACAGATTGCCACATATTTATGGTATATATGTATATAAATATATATACATATGTATATAAATGATATATATGTATATTTCTTGATAGCAGAAGTTTTGTGTCATAATATTTTATATGTATTTTATAATTTAAATAGTATGGAATTTACATACTGGTAAATTAAATTTAAAAGTTAATTTGCCAAGCACATAGTTAAGAAGAAATTAAGAAATTTAAAAGATAAGTAGTAATAAACCAAGATTTGATACACTGTTGTTGTTGTTGTTTTGGGCCATCAAATTGCCTGTGACTCATTGCGACCCTGTGTAAAACAGCTATGAAGTCTTCCCTGAACCAGTCTAACTAACTCCAATACACCTACCTCCTAATTACAGTATCAATCCATCTCACCCGGGGTCTTCCTCTCTTGCGTTGTCCCTCCATCCATGCGAGCATTTGTCCTTCTCTAAAGATGGCTTCCTCCTGGCCACATACCCAAAGTACGTGAGAATGAGCCTTAAAATCCTAGTCTTCTAGGAGAAACTTCATTTCACTCTCTCCAAAACAGATCTATTTGTTTTCCTGGTGGTCCATGGCATGTTCAAAACTCTTCTCCAGCATAACAGCTCAAAGGCACCAATTCATCTGTCATCCTTAGTTATTGTCTAGCTCTCTGATGCATACAAGTAATTGTAAAGGCCATGGCCTGGATTAGGCACACCTTAGTCTAGATTGACATCATTGTTTCTCAGTACTCTGGAAAGAGTATTCTGACAGATGATTTACTTAATGCATTTTTTTTTTTATTCCCCGACTGCTGGTTCCAAGAGTGCTGATTGTGGAGCATAGCAAGCTGTAATTGTTAACAACCTAAGCTTTTCTCCATCTGTTATGTTTCTGTTTCTACCAATTAGCCCAATGGTGAGAATATTTGTCTCCTTGTTTTTGATCTTCAATCTATATTGAAGACTACAGTCCTTGATTTGTGAATCAGGTCCTCCTCAGTTTCAGCAAGCATGGTTGTGTCATCTGCATAATAGGAGTTCTTGATGAGTCTTCCTATAATCTTATAATTCATAAACCATGGCCTCCCAAATGATCTATTCTTCATATAGCTTGAAAAGGTATGAAGACAGGACACATCCCTGACACACTCCCTTCCTAATTTTGAAACATGAAGTGTTTCCCTGATCTGTTTTGAGAACTGTTCTTCCTGGGCTTAGAATAGGTTTTACAGGAACACAATCAAGTGTTCTTGGAATCCCATTCTCCTCAAGGTTAATCACAATTTGTTGTGATCAATACAGTCAAATACCTTTGCATACTAAATGAAGTGCAGATTGATATCCCACTTGTATTCTTTGTTTTCTGCCAAGGTCCATGTGACATTGGTGGTGATGTCTCTAGTGCATGGCCTCTTCTAAACCCAGCTTGTATTTCTGGTAATTTTCTGTCAATTTACTGTTACACCTGTTTCTAGATAATTTTCAGCAGGATATTGCTTGATTGCTTGTGTGTGATATCAGTGCTACTGTATAATTTTCACCCTCTGTCAGGTCAACTTTTTTTTTTTTAATGATCATAAATAGGGATTTCTTCTAGCCTGTTGGCCAGGTAGTTGTCCTCCAGATTTCTTGGCACAAATTGGTGAGCATATCCAGGGCAGCATCTGTCTGTTGAAATATGTCAATTAGTACTGCATCAACTCTTGGGGATTTTTCCCATCTCCTACTACCTCCTGGATCATTCAATATTCTGACCACAGCATACGTTAAGTATTGCAACTCAAGGGCTTGAATTTCTTCTTTAGTCCCTTCTGCTTAAGAAATGCTGAGTGGCTTCAACCCTTTTGATTTTTTGTCTTTTTTTAAATTTTTTTTAATATATCAAAAGGCCTGCTTTAGTGACATGCTACTCCCACCAGAAAATAACCAAATACCCCCTTGTCGGTAACATGCTTAAGTTGACCAGCCAACTCCCTTTTCTAAACTCTTGTGTATGTGAGCGTGTGTAAAAGTACATGTATCTTATCAACTTGATGACCCAAAGCCTCCTGCTTCCACACACTGGCTGACTGGCGTCCACTCCCTTCAGAAGAGTGGGCAGAAACCTGCATGTGGTAGTGGAACATACTCACTTCTCAAGCAGTGCTTCACCCTTCTCAAAAGGAGAGACTGACTTCTAACCAGACTACTCAAATCAATTCTCTCCTGGTGACTCCTTTTCTTTTTAGGAAAACACACATACTCACACACCCATACATATATATATAATTTTTTGTTTTTACATTTAAATATAAAAATACTATTCTGCTTTGTGTTATAACATTGAGGGCCAAGTAGTATGAATCTTTTCTTAAGGCAGGGATATGTCCGGTCATATCCCTACCTTCCTTCTCAATTTCCATGGAGTCCCCACCCAAACAAGGAAATTCTAACTTTACCACAGAATTAAGTCAGGCCCTCCCACTTCAGCTACCTCAATAAATCCCTCCTTTCCTTCCTTCACAAACATAAATGCTCTGTCTGGATAGCTATGCCTACTGGACAAACACACCTGATTAAATGGAAGCAGTGGTTATGTTTCTCTACCACCTCCCCACTAATGCACTATTCCTTAGTCTTCAAGAAAGCTTCAGTGACAGGGAAACGGGGCGGGATGGTCGTGAAGAGATTAAAAACTTGACCCCTCTACCCTGACCCCCAAAAAGCAAGAGTTATTAACTGGGCCTGAGGAATAAAAAAAGACCTCGATATTTTGCCCTTTGAATTACAGCTAGTAGAAACAAGTAGGAGAAAGGAGAAGAGTGCGTGGGGTGAAAAAGAAGGGGCTTTTGATGACTCGAGGTCTAGTCCATTTAGTTTTTATACTGGAAGGTCTCGTCGCCAGTTTCGTGGAGAAGACATGTGCAGATGAGGGCTTCTGTCACCGAGTAGGGATCACAGTTGGCAGAGGGGCGGTGGTCTTCAAAGTAACCCTTCTTCTCCTGGCCAACAGTCCGAGGAATGCGGATGCTGGCGCCACGGTTGGCCACACTGGCAGAAAAGTCATCGATCTTGGAGGTTTCGTGGAATCCAGTCAGGCACCGGGCGTTGTCCAGGCTCCTCAATGTGCTTCAGACCTTTCTCTTCTCACATGGTCTTGGTGCTAAAGTTGATATGACATCCAGCACCTTTCCAGTTCCCAGGGATGGGCTTGGGGTCGAAGGTCGCTATAACGCCAAAGTCTTCACATGCACAGTGCAGGATGAAACGGGCCACCCAGAGATGATCTCCCATGTCAATTCCTTCACAGGGGCCTATCTGGAACTCCCACTGGGCAGGCATGACTTCTGCATTTGTCCCTCCAATCTTGATGCCTGCATATAAGCCCGCCCGGTAGTGAGCCTCCACAATGTCCCTGCCAAAAGCTTTATCTGCTCCCACACCACAGTAATAGGGACCTTGGGGTCCTGGGAAACCACTGGAAGGCCAACCAAAGGGGTGGCCATCTGTACCTATGAGCGTGTATTCCTGCTCCATTCCAAACTAGGGGTGTTGGTTGCTCACCATTTCCATTATCCGTTTACAGGTGGGCCTTAAATTGGTCTCTGCAGGCTTTCGGTGGTACTTAAAGACTTCACAGAACACCAGCTTGTTGGGGTCCTTGCGGAAAGGATCCTGAAACATGGTAGCAGGGAGGAGATACATGTCACTGTTAGAGCCTTCAGACTGGAAAGTACTGGAGTCATCAAAATTCCACTCAGGCAACTCTTCTATACTCTTGGGCTCAGAATCTAGGGCTCGGTTCTTGCAGTGCAGTCCCTCTTCTGTGCCATCGATGCAGATATACATGGTCTGGACTTTCTCACCCTGAGGCAGGGCCATAAACACCTGCTTGATGCCTTTGTTCAATTGGGAACTTGCTGAGGTGGACATGGTGGAAGGTGTTCTGGGCTGCGAGCAAGCTGGAGGGAAAGCAGGCGGTGAGAGCGAGGAGAGGAGAGGAGGCCAGGTGTGCAGTTAGAAGACAGACTCAACTCCCATTCTCGGCTCTAGCTCTTTTGATTTTTGAACCCCAGGTCTTTGCATATTTTACTTTGTGTTTTCTTTCAGAGCTGCCCTTTGAAATCTATTTAGGTCCTTAATTTCTCGATTTCCTCCCTTTGCTTTGGCTTCTTGACGATTTCGTGTCTCTTCTGACAACCATTTTGTCTTTCCTTCTGTCTTTACAATGATCTTTTACATTCTTGGTGAATGATAGCCTTGATATCCTCCCACACCTCATCTGGTATTCGTCAGTTAATGCTCATTAGTGTTCAAGGCCTCAAACATGTTCCTCAGCTGGTTTCAAAATTCAAGTTAGACAAACTGAAGGTTAAATTTTTATTCCTGTGGATTTGATTTGGCCTTCTTTAGCTTTAATTTAAGCTTGCATATGAGTAGGTGATGGTCTATTCTGCAATCCACTTCTGGTCTAGTTTCACCACTGATACTGAACTTCTCTAAGGATTCCTTCCACAGATGTAATCAATCTGAATCCAGTGTAAAAAAATCAGGTATAATCCATGTGTACAGCCTGCATTTGTGTTTCTTATGAAAGGTATGTACAATGAATTAATCATTGTGCAGAATTCTATCATTCTACCCTACCCTCATTTCTGTCACCAAGTGCATGTTTTCCCACTACTGATCTTCCTTGTTCGTAACTTTCACATTTAAGTCACTATTATTATTAATGCAGCTTGATTGCATGTTTGATTGATTTATGATTGCAAACATTGGCAAAAATAATCTATTTCTTCCTCTTTGGCTCCAGTTGTTGGTACAAAAATTTCAATGATAGTGATATTAATAGATCTTCCTTGTATATGTATGGATATCATCTTGTCATTCACAACATTGCATTTCAGGATGGATCTAGAAACAGCCTTTTTAACTATGAAAGTAACCCGTTTTTTCTTACCTTTTCATCTGCAGTGTAGCAGATCATAGAATCATCTGATTTAAAATGCCAATGTCAATCCATATCATTTTGTGAGTGTTTAATATACCAATATTTATGCTTTCCTTTCATTTCTTAATGATGTCCAGTTGTCTTACATTCATTTTTCACATTCCAATTTCCAATCATTAGTTTCTGCTTACAACTGTTCCTCCTTTTTGGTAGTTCCAAATTTGAGGGTTCAGGTTCAGTTACCATAGACTAAGGGGAAGATCCCCCATTTAAGCACACTACAATTTTAAAGTTACCATAGACTAAGGGGAAGATCCCCCATTTAAGCACACTACAATTTTAAAGGGATACTGGTTTAATATACAGTATTTTCTTTCACTATAATTTTGTATGCCATTGTCCTTTATACATTCTGAGCAATTACATTTCTCATACATGTACATCCTTATATATCTTTTAAGCCAACTATGAAAATATAGAGTTTTTATTTAAATATTTGTAAACTATTCATTTTCAACATGTTTTAGTTATTACATTTTATAATTAATTACAAATTAATGATTATAATATTCTTCTAATATATCCACTGGATAAATTGTTTGATAAATACATAGAAAATTGATTCCTATCATCATTCATTTTTAAGTATTTGAATATGTCTCTCTTTAACAGTGAAAACCTCAAGCTACATATCATTTTCTCTTTGAGAGTATTATTCATTTATATGTTTATATGCACTAATATTCTTACAAAAATTTCTACCTAAATATGTAAATAAACTAAATTTCAAAGTTATTAATTATAAATGGAGCATGTGTCACTTTGGATGGCCAAGTTTGACTTCTACTTGCTTCATAAATTGGAACTGTCTTAATTAATCAGCAGCAAACAGATCACCGCTAGTCAGAAACACCCCCTTCCATGTTTCTGCACCTATTTCTAATAATTCCTGGGTTTGATAGTCATTGTTGACTCACAGACTTTACTCACAGTTGTGGTACCAAATGTGTAGCTTATTAGAAAAACAGGTTGGGGAATGGGAGAGGCAAAGACTATCTCACAACAGAAGTCCAGGTTCACCACTCCTAAGACAAATTAATAGCTAAGCACAATTGCTTAATTAGTAAGTCTTAATTTTAGTTCAACAGCACACAAAGTCAAGAAGTCTCTGGTTTCCTCAATTGCCCAACAAGATTTTTTTCTCAGAGCAGTAATAAACCTGTTTCTCCTTCAAATATCTGGCAAACATAAACTTTGTGTGTGGCCAGCACAAATACAAGAATCCTCAGGTACACCTTGCCATAATCTCTCCACAGCAATGCCAAAGTCTGTCTGCCACCAACATCAGGGTCTCACCCTCACCATGGTCTCATTCTGATATGGTTCCCACTAGGGTTGTGTTCCAGTCTACTTCAAGTCTTGTTGCCAAAGGTGGGAAGCACTCTCTCACTCTTATCCTAATCCCATAGTTGTTGAACATTTTTAAGGCCATGTGTCTACAGTTAAGATAGCTGGAGACAAGAGGAGTCTAACGTAATACTTAGAAAAGCCAACAACATTTAAGCTTACACCACACTAATATTTTTTTTACATTTTATTTATTTATTTGTTTGTTTGCTTGTTTATTTTAATAATTTTAATGAACATTTACAGAGATTTTGTATTTCCATTCATTCATTGCTGTACATCTCTCCCCGTGCAGCCCCACCCCCTGCTCGCTCCTCCCTTTTAAAAGTGAAAGAAACACTCCCTCCCTGGTACACAATACCCCTGCACCCTTCCCACCACCCCAAGTGCATTCCACTATGCAACCTTAATTGTGGACTCTTGTGACAACCACAATACCTTATCATACATCGCTTTTAAATTATTTACTCTCTCATCTGTTCCAGTGCAGTAGACACAATTTATCCAGTTTTTCTCACTCTTGTGTGAATATACCACAGCTTCTCTATCCATTCATTTGGTGATGGTCACCTGGGTTGTTTCCAACTCCTTGCTATTGTGAACAGAGCCACGATAAACATGGGTGTGCATACATATGCTTGGATGTCAGTTATGGTCTCTTTGGGATGTATATATTCCCAGCAGTGGAATTGCTGGGTCAAATGGTATCTCTATTTGCAACTTTTTGAGAAAGCTCCATACCACTTTCCACAGTGGTTGCAACATTTTACACTCCCACCAACAGTGAATAAGGGTTCCAGTTTCTCCACAACCTCATCAGCATTTGTTGCTTGCTGTTCTTTTAAATTTTGCTATTCTGATTGGGGTGAGATGAAATCTCATAGTTGTTTTGATTTGCATCTCTCTTAGAGCTAGGGATTTTGAACATTTCTTCATGTGCTTGTTGGACATCTGAATGTCTTCTTTGGTGAAGAGTCTGTTCATATTCTGTGCCCATTTTTCAATTGGATTATTTACCTTTATCTTGTTGTGGTGCTTAAGTATTTTATAATTTTCATTTTAATATTTTTATGGATAGGAAGACTCAATATTGTGAAAATGGCAATACTACCAAGGGCAATTTACTCGTTCAATGCAATCCCAGTAAAAATACCAATCCCATTCTTCAAGGAGATGGAAAAGGTAATCTCAAGTTTCATTTGGAATAGAAAAAAATCCCTGAATAAGCAAAGCACTCCTTAAAAATAGAAAAAAGGTAGGAGGCATCTCACTCCCTGATTTTAAATCCTTCTACACTGCCATGTTGGTTAAGACAGCATGGTACTGGTATAATGACAGACACATAGATCAATGGAATAGAATTGAGAACCCAGAAATCAGCCCATCTACATATGGTCAACTGATTTTTGGCAAGGAGATGAAATCAGTTAAGTGGGGAAACGACAGGCATTTTAACAAATGGTGCTGGCAAAATTGGAAAAATAGCTGCAGAAAACTCAAGCGAGATCCACACCTCACTCCATATACAAAAACCAACTCAAGATGGATCATGGATCTAGGACTAAAACCAAGGACTATAAACTTCATTAAAGAAAAGCTTGGAAGAACTCTAGTAGTCCTAATCCACAACATAAACAGTCTTCCATGTATCCTGAAAAATCTACAACCAGGAGAAGATAAAATAGATGAATGGGACCTTCTAAGAATCAAATCCCTATCTACATCCAAAAACTTCTCCAGCAGGGTAAAAAGGGAAGCCACAGACTGGAAAAAAGTATTTGGTAATGACATATCAGATAAGGTACTTATATTTAGAATTTATAAAATACTTGAGTACACTAATATTTTTAATTACATGTGATAAGAAGTTTTAACATGTTAAAAGATCTTCCAGAAAGAATAGTTACAAATATTAGTAATAGAATAGAATTATAAATATAATATAATCAATATAATTGATTATAAGATCATAAAATATGCATTTGGATAAAATGTAACAAATATTAGAAATCAATTAGTCATTTGCAAAGCAGTTGAATTCTGGAAGATGGATTTTCTTGTTTTAGTGAAGGTCAGGTGTGGCTGTTCATCTTTCTATCCATAATTTTTTGTGAGCTGATTGGATTTTCCAGGTTTATCTAACAATGAGCTGAGGACTGAACATCCCTTATTTAGAGTCAACCAGGACTTATGGGTGGGACTTGTATTTCAAAGATGGTTGGGCCCTTGGGCCTTGTGTTAATTGTGTTTGGGATGAAAATTCTTCTAAGTAGCATAGCACTGGTCTGTCAATTTGGTGTACTGTGATAACTTGGGGTTGTTGTGATATGCCACTGGTGTTTCAAATGCTACCCATCCTGGGCAGTGTTTGGTGGAGCTTCCAGAATGAAACAGTTTTGGAACCAGGAGTAGAATCCACTTCCTAAACAACATGCCTCTAGAAATTCTATGAATGTAGAGTAATGAGAATAGTCATAGCACAGGGATTGTTCAGGTCTTTTGTTCATAGGGTCACTATGAATTATGCTTGAATTGATAACACTTAAAAATGACAAGAGAGGGGTTTTTTTAATAGTTTATGTAATTTAAATAGAAGGACAATTTTTTTTTTAAATTTAGGTTGTTAATTTTTCATTTCAATGAACATTTACAGAGATTTTGGGATTCCATTCATTCATTGTTGCACCCTTCTCCCCGCACAAACCCTTTCCCCCTCCGCGCCCCCCCACCCCGTTTGCTCTTCTCCCTGAAAAGCAAAAGAAAAACTCCCTCATTGGTACACAATCCCCCCCCGCACCTCCCCAAACCCCACCCCCTACCCCCAAATATAATCCACTCTGCAACCCTCATTGCATACTCCTACGATAAAAATAATGCCCTAAAATATAATACTTTTAGACTATTCTCTCCCCCATAGACTTCAATGCCGTAAACATATTTCATCCAGTTTTTCTCAGTCTTACCCCCACCCCAATGCCAGCCTCATTCTACAACAGTGGCACCATATAGCATTTGTCCCTTTGTGACTGAGAAGGACAATTTTTACTCCAAGTGATTTAGAGCTCCAGAAAACCAACTAAAGAATGAAATATGAATGAGTTCACAATTCAACAATAATAAGTGACTATTTACTACTAGAATCCAAAGAAAAGCAAGTGGATAAGGAAAGAGATTTTTAAACTTTGAAAAAAAATATTATACTGGTTTATTTATGAAGTTCTATTATATTGTTTTTCACACAGAAACTTTCCCATTTCCTTCACTATTTCCTGACATTCCTCTGACCCATCAAATTGTATGACCTTATGATTAACAAGTTCATGTAGCCCTCACCCATTCTTACCTCATTGTGGTTATGATGAAAGATAAATTAATGGTTATAAGTAAGTGTATTAATAATAAGAAAAATGCACACTTTGATGCCCCAGGGGGCAAGAATTTATGATGCCAATCTAAAGGCACGGAATTCTGATACACAAGCTGCTCTACAATAGAAAGTTGTACAGCTTCTCCGTTGTGATTTACTGCCTATCATGACATACTGTAGGACCAGCTATGAGTTGGTTCTAGCTTGATGGCACATAACAAAAATATTTCCATTGTTGTTGTTGTTGTTTTTATGTGCCATCGAGTC
>NW_006399784.1:4029306-4043320 GCF_000299155.1 Elephantulus edwardii | reverse complement strand
TCCTTTGCATTTCTATGTTTGACAGTTCTACCTGGGTTGCCCTTTCTGTTCGTCTGCGTGTGTTGTGTTGTACATAGGGTTTTCAGAGGCCTGCCATTTCAGAAGTGGATGGCCAATCCTTCTTGATCTGATAAACCTTAGTTTCTAGACTGGCATTATTGCTTCTCAGTACACTGGAGAGGTCCCTGACAGAAGATTTCCCCAGTTCCATTTGTCTTTTGATTTCCTGACTGATGATGCCAAGAGTGTTGGCTGTGGACCCAAGCAAGCTAGAGCTGTTAACAATCTCTTTTCTGTCCGTCATGGTGATGCCAATTGTCCCAGTGGAGGGAATTTTTCTCTTCCTGTTGTTCAATTCATGCTGAAGACTATAGCCCTTGACCTTTTAGAGCATGTGTTTCATGCTCTCCTGAGTTTCAGCAAGCAAGGTTGTGTCATCTGCACAGCATAGGTTGTTAATGAGTTCTTTCTCAAATCTTGATTCATCCTCATGAAGCACAGCCTCATGAATTTCAAGAACCAGCTTTTGACTGAAGGAGGAAGCTCAAGCTGCTCTGAAGAACTTGGGCAAAAAATAAATTCACAAGAACTTATGAAATACCAATTGACATATTTCAGTAAACAGATGTTGTCCTAGATGTGCTCGTCAGGTTGTGGCAATAAACCTGGAGGATAGCTACCTGGCCAACTGGTTGGAAGGGATCCATATTTATTTCTATTTAAAAAAAAGTGAACTGACACAGTATGGAAATTATAGTACAATATCACTGATAATCACACACTACCAAAATTCTGCTGAGGCTTATCCGAAAATGACTTAAATAGTTCATTGGCAGAGAACTACTAGAAACACAAGCTGGGTTTAAAAGATATCATGGCACTAAAGACAATATCACCAATGTCTGATGTATGTCGACAATAGGCAGAGGAATGTCCATCTGGGTTTCATAGACTATGCAAAAGCATTTTGCTGTGTGGATCACAACAAATTGTTGCTAAGTTTGAGGAGAATGGGAATCCTAGAATACTTGGTTGTGCTTATGTGAAACCTATACTTGAACCAGGAAGCATTCCTTAGGACAGAGTAAGAAAACATTGAATGGTTTAAAATCAGGTAAGGAACATTGCAGGAATACATTCTGTTTCTGTAAACAAATACACACTTTAAGTAAGTTAGCAATTTTATATAATGCTTTGTATTAATAATCAAAGTTAAACCGTTTGAAAGAATGAAACTAGAAAAATAAATTTATATCTTTTCTAGGTCTGAGGCCTTGAACACTGATGAACAAGGGCTAGATAAGCTGTAGGAAGATATCAAGAATATCATTCATGAAGAATTTAAAGAAAGAAGAAGAAAAGACCAAAATGGATGTCATATGAGACTCTGAATATTACACTAAAATGCAGAGAAGCCAAAGCAAAGGGAAGATACCAAGAAGTTAAAGATCTGAATGTAAGATTTCAAAGGGCCAGTAAGAAGACAAGGCGAAATATTATCAAAGACTGTCAGAAAAATAAAAAGATCTGAACTCACTCAGCATCCCTTAAGCTGAATGAACTAAAGAAAAAATTCAAGCCACTAGTTGCAATGCTTAAGGATGCTTTATGCAGAATATTGAATTAGTCAGGAAGCATTAAGATAGGAGTATACAGAGTCATTGTACCCAAAAGAATTGGCTGACACAGAAGAATGTAAAGAAACAAGATATGAGCAAGAGACAATGGTAATGAAGGAGGAAGTTCAGGCTGTTCTGAAGGACTTGGCAAAGAAAAATAAAGCCCAGAAAATGATGGAATACCAATTGACATATTTCAGCAAACAGATGCTGCCCTGCATGTGCTCACCAAGTTGTGCCAAGAAACTTGAAGGAAAACTACTTGGTCAACTGACTGGAAGATACCCATATTTATTATCATTAAAAAACAAAAGAAAACAAAACAAAAACCAACCAACCAAACAAACCAACCAAAACACACACCTTCCTGACAGAGTGTGAAATTACTGAAAAATATCACTAATATCACACACTAGCAAAATCCTGTTGAAGATTGTCCAGAAACAACTGCAACAGTACATTGACAGAGAACTACCAGAAATACAAGCTGGGTTTGGAAGAGGTCTTTTAGAGGAACTAGGCACATTATTGCAAGTGTCAGGTGGATCTTGACAGAAAGCAAAAAGTATCAGGAGAATGTCTATATATCTTTCTGACTATGCAAAGTCATTTGACTACATGGATTACAATAAATTGTGGCTAACCTTTAGGAAAATGGGAATCTCAGAACACTTGATTGTGCTTATATAAAACATCTACTTGGACCAAGAATCAGTCCTCAGAACAGAGCAAGGGAACACTATATGGTTCAAAATCAGGAAAGGACTGTGTCAGGGTTGCATCCTGTTCCCACAACTTTCAATCTGTATGTAGAACAGATCATTCAGGAAGCAAGGCTTTATGAAGAGGAGTGTGGAATCAAGATTGTAAGAAGACTCATTAACAACCTACCATATACATATGACACAACCCTGCTTGCTGAAACTGAAGAAGACTTAAAGCACTTGTTGCAAAAGGTGAAGGATTGTAGTCTTCAATATGGATTGAAGCTCAACCTCAAGAAGGCACATATTCTCACCATTTGGCCAATTGGCAGCACCATAATAGATGGAGAAGAGATTGAAGTTGTTAGCAATTACAGCTTGTTTGAATCCACAATCAACACTCTTAACACCAGTAGTCAGGAAATTAAAAGATGAATTGAACTGGGAAAATCTGCTGTCATGGACCTCTCTAGAGTTCTAAAGAGCAAAGATGTCAGTCTAGATACAAAAGTGCACCTAATCCAGGACATAGTCTTCTTAATTACTTGCTATGCTTCAGAGAGTTGGACAATGACTAAGGATGACAGAAGAAGTATAGACGCCTTTGAGTTGTGGTGCTGGTGAAGAGTCTTGAACATACCAGGGACTGCCAAGAGAACAAATAGGTCTGTCTTGGAGAGGGTGAAACCAAGTCTCTCCTTGGAGGCTAGGATTTTGAAGCTCCACTTAACTTATTTTGTGCATGTGGCCAGAATATATCAGTCCTTAGAGAAGGACATCATGCTCAGAAGTGTGGACGGACAGCACAGGAAAGGAAGATCCCAGATGAAATGGATTGATACAGTAACTGGGACAATGGGAGTTGGTGTGTCAGAATTAGTGAGACTGGCTCAAGACAGGGAAGGGTTCAGAGCTGCTGCACATAGGGTTGCTATACATTGCAGGGGACTCAATGGCACACAACAACAATATACTATGACATGTTTGGAAGCAGGAGTGGCATCCACTTCCTAAACAAATGGCTCTGGAAATTCTACTGACTTTGTTATATGTCAATAGTTGCAGAGGGGCTTCACGCCTCTCGGGTCGCAATGAGTTGTGCTCAACTCGAAGGCAATAAAAAAAGAAACATATCTATACATCTGTAAAGGGAACAAAGCTTATCTAATTAAAATTGTTTTTATTATTGTAATTCAACTGGGAAAACTCAGCATAAAAATTAGCAACCATACCTAGATAAGATCACATGATCCATTAGCCACTTGGTTTATTGTTTCTGAAAATAATGTTTGTCTTTGTTTATTTGTATTGGATTTAGAACAAATTTTTATTATACGTGGCATTAATGATTAGTTTAAGGGTGGTGTGAGAGAAGCAAAACTATAAAACAATACATTATAATGAATTCTTTGAGATGCACATCCTTATAATTATAATCCCATGCTTGTACTTAAAAAGAAATAAATAAAAATAATTAAGATCCAGACGAAGGGATTATACTGAAGAATTAAGTACTAGGTTTCAAGACAGAAGTTTCTCTAAGCCAGATTTTTATTCTCATCTTTTCAACTCTAATAAATTAAACTCTAACAAAGAAAATATAATGCATTCTTCCTAGGTTACAAATGCTTTCAGCAAACTTACATCTTCTATAAGTTTACATTTATTTTTCAAAATAATAATTGTATTATGTAAAAAGTATAAAACAGCAATATCTTTATAAAATTATATTAAAAATATTCCCTACCCAATAGGGCTAAATATGAGAAAATAAGTGTTAGGTTCTTTCAAATTACAAATATAAGAGCAAACAATACAGGTTTTTAATTGCACACTGAAATGACATAATGCTTGATAGTCTTATAAAGATTTTTGAAAAAAATTAAAATACTAATTAAAAAAAACCCTATTGTTTCTTTTTAAATTCAAGGAAAATATTATTAAAAACAGATTATTAACAGTATGCTTCTCAGGATGTATTTACAAAAAAGAATATAAAACTATTCAGTAAATGTGTAATCGGCCTTGGGAACTTGAATTATGTGGAAGTCTGTATTAGGGACCAACAAAGTTAAATTTGTAACAAAAGCACTTTATTATTATTGCAGAACCATTACAAGTTTGATCACAATTTTTTGAAAGGAAAAAAAATGGTACAACAGATTATTCCAAATACAACATGGCATATTAAAATCTCTTTGCTGCCAGACCCTACGCTCAAGTCATGACAGAACTGTCTATACTTATTTCCCCTATTTAACTCTCCAGGACTTGTATTATTTGAATCCCACACAAGGAATTAAAGGTTTAACTTAGCCAGCTTTTCATCATCGAGCAAACTATATTCCCTACACATAAAGCTGTAAAGTAAGGAAGTGACAACTTTCATCTCAATCTAATATGACTTCACTTGTGAAAAATGAGGTCCAAGGACAGGCCAATATCAGTACTACCTTGTTCTTACCTTGATTTTTTTAATAGATTCTTATGATTTATTTCATAATGAGCCAAAGTACATCCACGGTTTTAAAATTATGCATGACTTTCTTACATAAATGCAAGTAACTCTCCAAGAAATAAACAACCTGACTTTTTATACTCTTATAAAAAATTTCATAGGCAGTACAAGATCAGAAAATAAAAGACTATATATTATTTTTCCTAACAATTTAATGGAAGCTTCTGTGCAGTCAGATATTTAGAACATAATGCTCATATATAAGATAGAAACAGTTGTCAATGTGAATAACACAAATTTGAACAAAGAGCAGCTTTATCCAGCAGTCTAGCAGACATCAAGATTCCAAACATTGTAATGCTGCTTTCCATTATTATACTCTATTATTGCGAATGTGGAGAATATACTCATAGTTTTTGCAGTTAGAAGAGGATGACTTCATTTACCATTACCCATCCAGTGCTGACAGTGAAGAAAGATAAGGAAGAGGATCTTGTAAGACTCACTCCTTTCATTCCTTTTTCTTTTCAAGACAGAAAATAATTTCATTGAGCATACACTTTTCCCATCGTTATGTACAATATATTGGCTAAAAGAGTGTCAAATAGTTGGGAAGGATATTGTAACACTGAGGACTGAGCTTGATATTTATAGTAAATCAATAAAAATAAGAAGATGGGGATGTAATTTTGACTACTTAGTGCATCAGAGGTTGAGCTCTCTCTAGCATGTCCAAGAAAAGGAAATAATATCATGCAGTAACCTTACTCTTGTTTCTCTGTGGGCCAATCAATTTCCCAATGATTCTGAATTTGTTCTATTTCACATCAACAACTGACATCCTTGAGTTTTTTTTCTTAGCCTAGAAGTTCTGAATTGATTGACTAAAAAGAAAAGTCAAATTTCCATTAAATTAAGATTTAAAAAAATTAACTATGTGCTTAACTCTGCAACATGTGGTTTGTTGTTGTTGAGTGCCATTGAGTCAGAAGTGACCAATTGCTGACCTTCCAGCAGGTTTTCAGAGGCAGTACATCACATGGGAGGAGATTGTCCATCCTTTTTTCACGCAACTGGTGGATTTGAAGTCCATGCATTCAGGATTGTAGCACAGTTTCTTACCACAAGACCACCAAAGTACCAAAAGACACATATATATATGAAATAAAAAAGGTCATTAGATGATATTATATTATTTCTGTATTAAAATTTAGATATGTTTATCACATATTTCAAATTTTATGAAAATGTAACAGACAACAAGAAGGTTGATGGGGTGTGTGTGTTTTAGGTTTGCTTTTTTTTTGAAAGTGTACTTTCTATATACAGCATAGAACTAGGAACATAGAACTTGCTAATAATTGGGACAGATTGCTTAATATAGTTAAAACAAGTCTACTTAGTTTTCTCAGTGACTTGTATAGCTTCAACCTCTTAATTACAATTTGCTCATGACCATATGCGATTTCATGGAATACTTCAATGTTGACCAGTTCTTTTTAGTATAGTGACTCAGTGTATTCACTCTACCTCCTTTTTTTTTAATTTTTTGATAGTACTAATTTGCAAACCTATACCTTCTTTTGAAACTTACCGGGTCATTCCAGAATTTTCCCATACCATCTCTCTGTATTGCAAATTGAGGCATAGAAAGGATTTTCAAATTTTTTCAGCTTGAGAAATCCCCCCCCTTTTTTTTTCATGACTGCCTTTCTGCACATCTTTTACTCTGTCTTCTTTAGCTGCTCTTTGAAGTCTTTTCTTCAGTTCTTTTATGTAAACATTCCTTCCCTTTGTTTTGGTTTCTTGATGATCAAATGAAATTTTTAGTTTCTTCTGAAAATCATTTTGGTTTTCACTTTTTCCTCTGTCTTTGAAGAGCCCTTTTGTACTCTCAATACCCTTGATGTTAACTCACAGCTTCTGTAGACTAAAATAATTTGCAAAAAAATATGACCTCAGGAGTTGATGAGATACCAACTGACATATTTTAACTGTCAGATGCAGGTGTTGATGTGTTCACCAGTCCATAATAAGATGTTTGGAGGACAATAGCCTGCCAACTGAATAGAAGAGAGTCCTGCTTGTTCTCATTTCTACAGAATGTGGAAATTATTAAATAATATAATTAATATCATATGCAAGTAAACTGTTGTTGAAGATTATAAAACAACAGCCAGAAGAGCACATTTAATGAGCGTTGCCAGAAGTTCAAGCTGTGTTTAAGAGACAATGGCACTACCAGGGATGTTAAGGTTGATATCACATGGTCCCGGGTGAAACCTATATACCTAGATCAAGAAGCTGTTGTCCAAGCAGAACAAGAGAAATCGACATAGTTACAAATAATGAACAATGTGTATCAGGATTGTATCCTTCCACCATACTTATTAAATCTGCAAAATGATCAAATGATTCTAGAAGCTAGACTCTATGAGAAGAAAGTAGTATCGGTTTTAGAGGAAGGCTTGCTGTGGTATTAGGATAAAAATTGGGTTTTTTAGCATTTACAATTAGCCCTCTCTAGTATGCAGCTACTTTAACTACAGACACTTGGTCTCGTAAATCACCATAGTCTTTCAAATCTTCAACAGCTCTATGATTACGATAAGAACAAGAGTGCTTCCCACACTAGGGAGCATGACTTGAGGTGAACAAGACTTGTTGTAGTCCAACTTGAGGGAGACTGTAGCAAGAGCCTGGTGAGAGCGAGACCTGGATATGGTAGTAGAGAGAGTGTGGCATTGCTGTGCAGAAACTGTGTGGCAAGGTGTTACCTGAGGTTTTTTGCATTTGTGCTGGGCAGCACAAATTAAGAATTCTGCTGTTTTTGCAGCTGCTTTAAGGAGAAGCTGATTTATAACTACTCTGAGACAGATTTTTCTGGATTTGGGTTTGACGTCTGAACTGAAACCAGATCCTCAGCAAATTGAGGAATTTTGCCCTGTAACAAACTGTGCCCTGGGCTAATATATAGACTTGTATTGGGTGATATTGTTCACTTCCTCCACTCTCCAATAAACCTAATAAATCCCATTCTCAATAATACAACTCTGAGACTGTGGGTCAACAATGAATAAACTACCTTCTTGGTTTGGTTCCAGAGGTACAATGTGTCTGGACTGTGGGCTTTATATCTACTTTTTACTCTTGGGCGTGGTGAGGCTGTGCTATTTTTACTCCCTATGACCTTTTCAGAGAGATGCTCATAGTCCTGTGATCCCATGTCTCATTTTGTCCTCATTAGACATTCATCAACAACCTGTATTATACAGACAACACAACTTCATTGGCTGAAAATGAAGATGATTTGAAGTACTTGTTACAGAGATCAAAGAGGACAGCTCTGTCACATCCTTGTGTCAGCTGGGTGCTGAGACCTGGTTTGGCCAGCAATGAATCTTCATGGCCATCTAGGAAGGTAGCCCTGCTAATGCTAAGTGCTGGCAGGCCCTCAGGTCTCATGTCAAGCACCAACACCAGAGATCCATCTGAGCCACTGTCTGGACCAAATACCAACATCCAGGATACAATTTTGTATGGGCCAGAAGAGGATGTCATATGCCATAATATTTGTATGCCTGGTTGTCTTTATGGTTTGGTGTTTGAGGAAACAACAGATACATGTCAGTCTGTTATATGTGAGGTGTACATCTTTTTACATGTTTATCATTTCTTCTAATTAGTACAGTACTTATTTGTCTGCTGCTGTACTGGTATAACTTGTAAGTTGCAGCAATGCTGAAAGTTATGACACTACTATGCCAAATGCCAGAGGGATCACTCATAATTAACAGGTTGTAACATAGTTATCCACTTCCAAGAAAAAGTGGATTTCAAAAATCCCATGAACAAAAGAAAGGCGGGTGGGAAGTCACTCAAATATGAGACGAAATAGCTACAATTGGATCATGGATTGTACAAAGTATTAGGAAAACTAGAAACTGGAAAAATTGAAATGGAACTCAAGAAGATTGATATACTAGGCACTGTTGTTGTTAGGTACCATTAAACTGTGTATGACTTATAGTGATCCAATAAACAACAGATCAGAACCTTGTCTTCTCCTGTGCTATCTGCAGGACAATTTTTGACAGATACATTCCAGCCCATTGCTGTAGTGATAGTGTACACCTGGTTGAAGGTCTCCTCCTCCCTCACAATCCTTCCATCTTTCCAGGCAAGATGTCCCTCTCCAAGAGAAAGCTTCTCCTAAAAGAATACCTGTAGTATGTGAGATGAAGCTTTATCATCTTTGCCTACAAGGAACACTCTAGCTGCACTTTCTCCAAGAGATATCTGTTTGTTCTTTCGGTAGTCGAGGGGATATTCACTTCTCTTCTCCAATACAATAGTTAAAAGGCCTCCATTCTTCTTCTGTCATCCTTATTCATATTCCAGCTGTCAAATGATTAACAAGTGACTAAAAACACCATAGCATGAATCAAGTGTATCTTAGTCCTCAAATTGACATTACAGCTCTTCAATAATTTTGAGAGATCCCTAACTGCTGATTTTTTTAAATAAGTCTTTAATCTCTTGATGTTAATATCAAGGGTATTTATTGTGAATTCAAGTAATATGAAGTCATTGACAGTTTCAAACTTTTTTCCCATCTATAATGCCACCTATCAATTTAGAAAAGGAATTTTTTATTTGACTTTGAGAAGCTATCCATATTGAAAGAGGCAGTGTTTTACCTTCTGCAGCAAGTGATTTGAGTCCTCCTCACTTTCAGAAAGCAAGTTATGCTATCTACATAATGAAAGTTATTGCTGAATCTTGTTCCAGTTTTGATGCCATATTCCACTTTATATAGTCAAGCTTCTCCAATAATTCATTCCATCCTTAAGTTGAAGAGACTGAAGAATAAATTCAAGGCTTGAGTTATAATACTTATGGATGCTTTGAGCAAAATATGAAATGATCTAGGAATCATTAAAAGAAGATGGACGGAGTCTACAGTGTCATTGTACCAAAAGGAATGGGCTGGCACTGAAGAATTATAAGAAAAATCAAAAACAAAACCACATATTATCATAAGTTTGTGGTGATTAAGTAAGCAGTTTAAGCTGCTCTGAAAGAACAGGCAAAAGACAAGGCCCCAGGAATTGATGACATACCAATAGACATATTTCAACAAACAGACACTGTTTTGAAAATGCTCACCAATTTTTGCCAAGAAATCTGGAGGACAACCACCCAGAAAACTTACTGAAAGAGATATATATTTGTTTCCATTTCAAAGACAGGTAACCTGACAGAGTGTAGAACTTAACAAACCACATTATTAATATCACATGCAGGCAAGATTCTGCTGAATTTTTTTTTTAAAAATGACTAGGACAGTGCATCAACAGAGAACTGCCACATATGCAGTCTGGTTTTAGAAGAGGTCATGGCCCTAGGGATATTATAGCTAATGTTAGATGGGTCTTGGCTGAAAGCAGAGAGTCCCAGAGGAATGTCTGTCTGTGTTTCATTGACTATGCAAAAGCATTTGAATATATGGATCACAACAAACTGGTTAACTCTGAGAAGAATGGGAATCCCCTACTATTGGTTGTGCAAAATTTGGCTTATGCAAAACCTACAGTTGGACCAGGATGCAGTCATCACAATCGAGCAAGGAAACGTGGATGGTTTAAAATTGGGAAGGGTGTATGCCAGGAATGTGTCCTATCTCCATACCTTTTCAATCTTTCTGTGGAAGAGACTACCCTGGACTGGGCTTTATGAGGAAGAATGTGGCATTAGGATTTCTGAAACTCAGAAGAACCTGAAGCACTTGTTGCAGAAGGTCAAGGACTGCAGCCTTAAATATGGATTGAAGCTCAATATTTAGAAAACAAAAGATTCTCACCACTGATCTGATTTACAGCATCATGCTACATGGTGAATAGATTGAGATTGTTAACTACTTCAGTTTGTTTGGCTTCACAATCAACACTTTTGTTGCCAGTATACAGGAAATCAAAAGACAAATTACCTGGGGAAGTCTGTTGTTAGGGACCTCCTCAGAGTACAGAAGAGCAAATATGTCAGTTTGGAGACTAAAGTGCAGCTGATCTAGGCCATGGTCTTTGCAACTACTTGTCAATGACTTTAGGTGGACAATGACTAGAGATGACCAAAGGAGATGTTGCACTTGAAGCTATGGTGTTCAAAGAGAAGAATATTAAATATCCCATGAACTGTTAGAATTAACATGTTAATCTTAGAGAGGGTGAAACCAGTCTGCTCCCTGGGGGCTAAGATTGTGAAGCTCATCTTACATTCTTTGGGCATGTTGCAAGGAGGGACCAGCCCTTGGAGAGGGACATCATGCTTAGGAGGAATAGATGGATTGACTCAGTGACTGGGGAAATGGGGATAGGTGTGTCAGAGACAATAAAATTGGGTCAATATAGAGCAGAGTTCTGAGCTATTCTCCACAGGGTTGCTATGAGTCACAAATGACTCAATAGCACATAATAACAACAACAGCAACATACAGATTAAAAGGTGTGGAGAACCCTGAAGCACACCTTTCTTAATTTTAAACCGTATAGTGTTCCCTTGCTCTGTTAGAACAATAACTTTTTGTTCTAGTTATAGATTTCAAATGAGCACAATGAAGTGTTCTCCCATTCTTAGCCATATATTTTTATGATGCACATAGTAAAATATCTTTGCATAGTGATTAAGCACAAATTGACATTCTTCTAGTATTCTTTGCTTTCACTCAGGATACATGGTTCCACGATCTTTTCTAAATTCATCTTGAGTATCCGTCAGTTCTCTGTCCATTTACTCTTCTGGCAGTTTTTGGATGATATCCTGCAATCTTCTTCTTGCATATGTTAACAATATTATTCAATAATTTCCACATTTTTTTGGTCATTTTTGGGGGCCATGTGAACAAATTTTGATCTCTTCCAATCATTTAGCCAGGCATCTGCCTTCCAAATATTCTGGCATCGAATAGTGAGCTTATCCAATTAAAATATTGAAACATATAGATTGGTATCCTATTGATTCCCAGGGCCAGACCATATATTTTGTCAATGCCTCCATTGCAGCTTGAACTTCTTTACCTCTAGCTCTTGATCATATGTTACTTCATGAAATATTTTATTGTCAACCAATCATTTTTGGTACAGTAATTCTGTCTATCCTCTCCATTTTCTTTTGATGTTTCCTGGATCATTCAGTATTCCCCCAATAGTATCTCCAAGTACTGTAATTCGAGGTTCCCATTTTACTCTACAAATCTAGATCTCTACACATTCCATTAAAAGAGTTTGATTTGTCCTCTTGATCTGTCCTTAGATATTTTCTGTTCAGCTCTTTTGCTTAATTATCTCTTCCCTTTGGTTTGGCTTCTTGATATTCTAGGGAAATTTTCAGGCTTTCTTCTGATATCCACGGTGAGTTATGGCCAGACCAGTTAAGTTATGGGACAAGATGAAGGATGTTATTCATGAAGGGAACAAAAGTCACTATAAAGACAAAGGAGAAAGAAAATAAATATTACAGCTGGCAGTAGAGACCCTGAAAATTGCACTTCTAGGCATTAGTGATGAGGCTCAAGTGTGACGCAGATGGATTCTCAAGATGGTTTATCTTGTCTTGGTGGAGGGTGGAATCTGGACTGTTTGGTTGTTGGTTTTGGGCATGCTGTGTTTTTCTTCCCCCATTCATAGTAAGGTGTTAGCTGATTGAATTTGCTGGATTTAGCTATCAATGAGCTGTAGAACCAGAATCCAGTTGCTGGACCTTATATTTAAAAGGCAATAGGGCCCTAACTATTCTCCAGTTTGGAAGTTAATGTGTGAAGCGGTTGAATTCTGGAAGGTTGTTTTTCTTGTGTTGGTGAGGGTTGGGTGTGCACTGTTTGGTTGGTTTTTTAGTGTTAATTGTGTTTGGGATGAACATTCTTCTAAGTGGTACAGCACTGGTCTGTCAGTTTACTGTACTGAAGCAACTTGGGGTTTCTGTGATACTGAATGTTGTGCCACTGGTGCGTCAAATGCCATAATGGCTACCCATCATGGATAGTGTTTGGTGGGCTTCCAGATTGATTCAGGCTTGGAGGCAGGGGTGGCATCTACTTCCTAAAACATATGCCTCTGGAAGTTCTATGAATATAGAGAAATTATTATAGTTATATAACAGGATTCATGACTTTTGTTCATAGGGTCATTAAAAGTTGTGCTTGATTCAATGATGCTTAACAATAAATAACTGGCATTAGTGAGCTGAAATTTACTGGCACGGACCACGTTACATTAGATCTAATATGCCACAAATGTAGTATGGAGAGGAATAGTGCTGCATTCATAATTAAAAGGACAATTTCAAAGTCTTTCATAAAGCAAAGTGATGTAATAAGATACCAACAATACATACATAAGGAAGACTATTTAACGTAATTATTATTTACATATATGCAACAACAACTAAAGTTAAAGATAAGAAAATTGAAGGTTTCTACCAACTTTTGCAGTAAAAAATTGATGAAACATGCAATCATGATGCATTCATAATTATTGTGACAGGAATGCAAAGTTGGAAACAATAAAGAAGGAATGGTAGTCAGAAAGTACAGATAGTGTGACAGAAATGAGGCTGGTGAGTGAATGCTTGAATATTTTTTACACTCAATGAGTTATTTACAGGAAACACCAATTCTAAGAAACACAAAAGACTACATTATACAGGGACCTCTCATCTGATAGACTTCACAGGATCAAATTGTTAGATCTGTGGAAGGAATTGTTTAGAAACTCAATATCAGGAGTCAGAAGCAGGTCAGATGCTGACTGTGGAAGACTTCATCAATTACTCGTGTGCAAGAACCTGAAAAGATGGAAATAAATACACAAGAACCAAAATACGACTATTAAACTGGAAATTAAAAAAAAACAACACCTCACAAAATCCTCTTAATAATATGTTTGAGATATTAATCACCAATGATGTAGGAACAGAAAAGCTATGTAATATTATCAAGGATATCTTTTGTGAAGAGACCAAAATGTCATTATAAAGATAGAGGAGAAAGGAAAAGTCCAAAATGGTTGTCAGTAGAAGCTATCAAAATTATATTAGAGTATTGAGAAGATAAAATAAAAAGACATGTAATAAAAGAGCTAAACAGTGACCTTTAAAGGGCCGCTCAAGAAGAAAAAGTAAGGAATTGTAAGAAAATGTTCTTCAGTTCCTTGAGCTTAAGAAATGCTGAGCGAGTC
>NW_006399784.1:4024679-4027766 GCF_000299155.1 Elephantulus edwardii | reverse complement strand
CAAGTATAGGTTTCGCATTAGAATGATCAAGTGTTCTAGGATTCCCTTTCTTCGCAGAGTCAGTCACAGTTTGTTATGATCCACACAGTCAAACGCCTTTGCATAATCAATGAAACACAGATATGCATTCTTCTGGTAGTCCCTGCTTTCAGCTAAGATCCATCTAACATCAGCTACAATATCCTTAGTACCACAACCCCTTCTAAACTCAGCCTGGATTTCTGGCAGTTCTCTGCTGATATGCTGTTCCAGTACTATTTGGATAATCTTCAGTAGATTCTTGCTTGCATATGAAATCAATGATATTGTTCTATAGTTTCCACACTCTGTTGGGTCACTCTTCTTTGGAATGGGAACAAATATAGATTTCTTCCAGTCAGTTGGCCAGATGGTTGTTCTCCAAGTTTCTTGGCACAACTAGGTAAGCACATCTAGGGCAGCATCTGTTAGCTGAAATACGTCAATTGGTATACCATCTCTTCCTGGGACCTTATTTTTTGCTATTTCCTTCAAAGCAGCTTGAACTTCTTCCTTTATCACCGTAGGCCCTTGCTCATATTCTATGTCATTAAATTCTTCTGTTTCTGCCAATTCCTTTTGATACAATGACTCAGTATATTCTTTCCAGCTTCTTTATTACTTCTTGGATCATTTCATATTCTTCCTAAAGCATCCTTGATTATAGCAACTTGAGGTTTGGATTTGTTCTTCAGTTCCTTGAGTTTAAAAAATGCTGAGCGTGTTCAGCCCTTTTGATTTTCCAACTCGATCTCCTTGCACATTTCATTTTAATATTTTGCTTTGTCATCCGGTTCTGCCTTTTTGAATCTTCTGTTCAGCTTTTTAGTATCTTGAATTCTTCCTTGTGCTTTGGCTTCTCTGTGCTCCAGTACAATCTTCAGAGTTTCTTCAGACATCCATTTTGGTCTTTTCTTCCTCTTCTGTCTTTGTAATGACCATTTACAGTCTTCCTGGGTGATACATTTGAAATCCTCTCACAACCCATTAAATATGCACTCATTGGTGTTCAAGGTCTCAAACCTTTTCCTGAGATGTTTCTGAAATTCAGGTGGGATGAAATCAAAGTCATATTTTGGTTCCTGTGGATTCTATTTAATTTTCCTCAGCTTCAGCTTGAACTTGCATATGAATATTTGGTGGTCTGTTCCAGAATCAGCTCCTGGACTAGTTTTCACCACTGATATTGAGCTTCTCCAGTGGTTCTTTCCGTAGATATAATAGATCTGATTCTTATGCATACCATGAGGTGAAATCCATGTATATAATCTGCATTTATGTTTCTTATAAAATGCATTTTCAATGAGTAAGTCATTGGTCGTGCAAAATTCAATCACTCCATCTCCAGCTTCACTTCTGTCCCCAAGTCCATGTTTCCCCACTACTGATTCTTCTTCTATGTTCCCAACTTTTGTATTCCAGTCACCCATTATTATCAATGCATCTTGATTGCATGTTCGATCGATCTCTGACTGTAAAAGTTGGTAGAGATCATCTATTTCGTCTTCTTTAGCTCTAGTTGTTGGTGCATATATCTGAATGATAGTGGTATTCACTGGACTTCCTTGTAAGCATATGGATATTATCCTGTCACTCACAATGTTGTACTTCAAGGCGGATCTAGAAACTACATTTTTAGCTATGAAAGCAACCCCATTTTTTTCTTACCTTTTCATCTCCAGAGTAATATATCTTATAATCATCTGACTCAAAATGCCCCATTCCTGTCCATTTCATCTCTCCAATACCTAATATGTCAATATTTATGCCTTCCATTTCCTTCTTAACAATATCCAATTTTCCTACATTCATGGGTCTCACATTCCATGTTCCAATCACTAGTGTCTGCTTACAACAGTTCCTCTCACCTTGTATTTCCATACTTGAAAGTTCTACCTCAGTTGTCCTCCCTGTTAGTCTACATGTGTACTCTTGTACATAGGGTTTTCAGAGGCCTGCTATTTCAGAAGTGGATGGCCAATCTTTCTTCTTAGTCTGTATTAATCTGAATGTTCAGATTTAGAGGAGTATCTGACAGACAAGCAATTGATAGAGCAGTGAAAGGCAGGAGGGGCTAAAAAAGACCTGAGAGCCCGCCGTTCGCGCTCATATACAATTAGTATCAGCATGTAGAGCCCTCTCCATCTCCACCCTGTGCCTCCACCCCACCCCTGCTAGCATTGGCATCTTGTAGCAGAGCAAAGATCAGGTTCCCCAACAAGCCACTCTTACACAAGGTCTTGTCTTGATTTTTAATCTGTTTTTCTTTTTAAGAATTTTGTCTTGATTCATAATTTACTTTTTTTTATTTTATCTTGCTTTTTTGGTCATTTCTTTCATCTTAAACTAGAATACATCTACCACAAATTTCCTTTATCACATCAATGAGCTATATACTTACCACCTGCTCTGTGGGAGAAAGATAGAAAATTACTTTCTGTTTGATTAATTGCTTCAGAATATTCTGTGGGAGGTCAGTGATGTGTCGGTCTGACTTAATGGTACACATCAACAGCAGCACTTACAGCAAAGCACATGTAACTCTATTTACCTACGTTGAAAAATGAAACATGTTAACATTTGAATTGCTGTCACAATAACAAGAAAGTTGAAACAGCCCAGATGCCACTAAAATATGAAAAATTGAGATATTGTAATACATTTACACATAATTTTAAATTGTGCATAATTGGCATAATTCTGAATAATTGCAGCACTAAAGAACAATGATTTTGTAAAATACTATATAACGTAAGAGAATCCAAAGGGCATTATGTAAAGTGAACTAACTCATCCTTTTAACGACAAATACTATATAAGACCATTATCATAAAAATAGAAGGGCAACAAGTAAATGTGTATGGAAGTCTGAAAAGGAAAGAGAAAAGGGAGAAGAAAATGAGGAAGAGTAGAAATAATTAGGAGAGCAGAGTTTAGTAGCAGATGGAATTGTGAAGCAATAAGAAAGAGTCAATGGGAACTCAAAAAGACAGAGTAATAATGGCATAAGTCAATAGCATTTAATTATATAAAATACAATGTACATGAATGAAAAAAATATTCATGTCC